>NC_060181.1:75245439-75545439 GCF_021184085.1 Oncorhynchus gorbuscha
TCCTGTTTTCCTTTCTCAGTGTTTTTCTCCTCCCCTCTTTCATCTTTAGCCCATTTCCTGTTTTCCTTTCTTAGAGGGTTTTCTCCTACCCTCTTTCATCTTTAGCCCATGTCCTGTTTTCCTATCTTAGAGGGTTTTTCTCCTACCCTCTTTCATCTTTAGCCCATGTCCTGTTTTCCTTTCTTAGAGTGTTTTTCTCCTACCCTCTTTCATCTTTAGCCCATGTCCTGTTTTCCTTTCTTAGAGTGTTTTTCTCCTCCCCTCTTTCATCTTTAGCCCATGTCCTGTTTTCCTTTCTCAGAGTTTTTTCTCCTACCCTCTTTCATCTTTAGCCCATGTCCTGTTTTCCTTTCTCTGAGGGTTTTTCTCCTACCCTCTTTCATCTTTAGCCCATGTCCTGTTTTCCTTTCTTAGAGGGTTTTTCTCCTACCCTCTTTCATCTTTAGCCCATGTCCTGTTTTCCTTTCTTAGAGTGTTTTTTTATCCTACCCTCTTTCATCTTTAGCCCATGTCCTGTTTTCCTTTCTTAGAGGGTTTTCTCCTACCCTCTTTCATCTTTAGCCCATGTCCTGTTTTCCTATCTTAGAGGGTTTTTCTCCTACCCTCTTTCATCTTTAGCCCATGTCCTGTTTTCCTTTCTCTGGGGGTTTTTCTCCTCCCCTCTTTCATCTTTAGCCCATTTCCTGTTTTCCTTTCTTAGAGGGTTTTTCTCCTACCCTCTTTCATCTTTAGCCCATGTCCTGTTTTCCTATCTTAGAGGGTTTTCTCCTACCCTCTTTCATCTTTAGCCCATGTCCTGTTTTCCTTTCTTAGAGTGTTTTTCTCCTACCCTCTTTCATCTTTAGCCCATGTCCTGTTTTCCTTTCTCAGAGTGTTTTTCTCCTACCCTCTTTCATCTTTAGCCCATGTCCTGTTTTCCTTTCTCAGTGTTTTTCTCCTCCCCTCTTTCATCTTTAGCCCATTTCCTGTTTTCCTTTCTTAGAGGGTTTTCTCCTACCCTCTTTCATCTTTAGCCCATGTCCTGTTTTCCTATCTTAGAGGGTTTTTCTCCTACCCTCTTTCATCTTTAGCCCATGTCTTGTTTTCCTTTCTCTGAGGGTTTTTCTCCTCCCCTCTTTCATCTTTAGCCCATTTCCTGTTTTCCTTTCTTAGAGGGTTTTTCTCCTACCCTCTTTCATCTTTAGCCCATGTCCTGTTTTCCTATCTTAGGGGGTTTTTCTCCTACCCTCTTTCATCTTTAGCCCATGTCCTGTTTTCCTTTCTCAGAGTGTTTTTCTCCTACCCTCTTTCATCTTTAGCCCATGTCCTGTTTTCCTTTCTTAGAGTGTTTTTCTCCTACCCTCTTTCATCTTTAGCCCATGTCCTGTTTTCCTTTCTCAGAGTTTTTTCTCCTACCCTCTTTCATCTTTAGCCCATGTCCTGTTTTCCTTTCTCAGAGTGTTTTTCTCCTACCCTCTTTCATCTTTAGCCCATGTTATGTTTTCCTTTCTCTGAGGGTTTTTCTCCTACCCTCTTTCATCTTTAGCCCATGTCCTGTTTTCCTTTCTTAGGGGTTTTTTCTCCTCCCCTCTTTCATCTTTAGCCCATGTCCTGTTTTCCTTTCTTAGAGTGTTTTTCTCCTACCCTCTTTCATCTTTAGCCCATGTCCTGTTTTCCTTTCTTAGAGTGTTTTTCTCCTACCCTCTTTCATCTTTAGCCCATGTCCTGTTTTCCTTTCTCAGAGGGTTTTTCTCCTACCCTCTTTCATCTTTAGCCCATGTCCTGTTTTCCTTTCTCAGAGTGTTTTTCTCCTACCCTCTTTCATCTTTAGCCCATGTCCTGTTTTCCTTTCTCTGAGGGTTTTTCTCCTACCCTCTTTCATCTTTAGCCCATGTCCTGTTTTCCTTTCTCAGAGTGTTTTCTCCTACCCTCTTTCATCTTTAGCCCATGTCCTGTTTTCCTTTCTTAGAGTGTTTTTCTCCTACCCTCTTTCATCTTTAGCCCATGTCCTGTTTTCCTTTCTCAGAGGGTTTTTCTCCTACCCTCTTTCATCTTTAGCCCATGTCCTGTTTTCCTTTCTCAGAGGGTTTTTCTCCTACCCTCTTTCATCTTTAGCCCATGCCCATGTCCTGTTTTCCTTTCTTAGAGTGTTTTCCATTCTTTAAAAGTAACTTCCTCACCATTTTAGATAAGCATGCTCCGTTCAAAAAAATGCAGAACTAAGAACAGATACAGCCCTTGGTTCACTCCAGACCTGACTGCCCTCAACCAGCACAAAAACATCCTGTGGCGGACTGCAATAGCATCGAATAGTCCCCGCGATATCGAATAGTCCCCGCTTCTTCAGGCAGAAGTTTGCATCCTATAGCTCCAACTCCAAAAAGTTCTGGGACACTGTGAAGTCCATGGAGAACAAGAGCACCTCCTCCCAGCTGCCCACTGCACTGAGGCTAGGTAACACGGTCACCACCGATAAATCCATGATTATCGAAAACTTCAACAAGCATTTCTCAACGGCTGGCCATGCCTTCCGCCTGGCTACTCCTACCTCGGCCAACAGCTCCGCCCCCCCCGCAGCTCCTCGCCCAAGCCTCTCCAGATTTTCCTTTACCCAAATCCAGATAGCAGATGTTCTGAAAGAGCTGCAAAACCTGGACCCGTATAAATCAGCTGGGCTTGACAATCTGGACCCTCTACTTCTGAAACTATCCGCCGCCATTTTCGCAACCCCTATTACCAGCCTGTTCAACCTCTCTTTCATATCGTCTGAGATCCCCAAGGATTGGAAAGCTGCCGCAGTCATCCCCCTCTTCAAAGGGGGAGACACCCTGGACCCAAACTGTTACAGACCTATATCCATCCTGCCCTGCCTATCTAAGGTCTTCGAAAGCCAAGTCAACAAACAGGTCACTGACCAACTCGAATCCTACTGTACCTTCTCCGCTGTGCAATCTGGTTTCCGAGCTGGTCACGGGTGCACCTCAGCCACACTCAAGATACTAAACGATATCATAACCGCCATCGATAAAAGACAGTACTGTGCAGCCGTCTTCATCGACCTTGCCAAGGCTTTCGACTCTGTCAATCACCATATTCTTATCGGCAGACTCAGTAGCCTCGGTTTTTCGGATGACTGCCTTGCCTGGTTCCCCAATTACTTTGCAGACAGAGTTCGGTGTGTCAAATCGGAGGGCATGCTGTCCGGTCCTCTGGCAGTCTCTATAGGGGTGCCACAGGGTTCAATTCTCGGGCCGCCTCTTTTCTCTGTATATATCAATGATGTTGCTCTTGCTGTGGGCGATTCCCTGATCCACCTCTACGCAGACGACACCATTCTATATACTTTCGGCCCGTCATTGGACACTGTGCTATCTAACCTCCAAACGAGCTTCAATGCCATACAACACTCCTTCCGTGGCCTCCAACTGCTCTTAAACGCTAGTAAAACCAAATGCATGCTTTTCAACCGATCGCTGCCTGCACCCGCATGCCCGACTAGCATCACCACCCTGGATGGTTCCGACCTCGAATATGTGGACATCTATAAGTACCTAGGTGTCTGGCTAGACTGCAAACTCTCCTTCCAGACTCATATCAAACATCTCCAATCGAAAATCAAATCAAGAGTCGGCTTTCTATTCCGCAACAAAGCCTCCTTCACTCACGCTGCCAAGCTTACCCTAGTAAAACTGACTATCCTACCGATCCTCGACTTTAGCGACGTCATCTACAAAATTGCTTCCAACACTCTACTCAGCAAACTGGATGCAGTTTATCACAGTACCATCCGTTTTGTCACTAAAGCACCTTATACCACCCACCACTGCGACTTGTATGTTCTAGTCGGCTGGCCCTCGCTACATATTCGTCGCCAGACCCACTGGCTCCAGGTCATCTACAAGTCCATGCTAGGTAAAGCTCCGCCTTATCTCAGTTCACTGGTCACGATGGCAACACCCATCCGTAGCACGCGCTCCAGCAGGTGTATCTCACTGATCATCCCTAAAGCAAACACCTCATTTGGCCGCCTTTCGTTCCAGTACTCTGCTGCCTGTGACAAATTGCAAAAAAAAAAAAAAAAAAAAAAAAAAATAAAAAAAAAAATAAAATAACAAAAAAATCGCTGAAGTTGGAGACTTATCTCCCTCACCAACTTCAAACATCAGCTATCTGAGCAGCTTACCGATCGCTGCAGCTGTACATAGTCTATTGGTAAATAGCCCACCCATTTTCACCTACCTCATCCCCACACTGTTTTTATTTATTTACTTTTCTGCTCTTTTGCACACCAATATCTCCACCTGTACATGACCATCTGATCATTTATCACTCCAGTGTTAATCTGCAAAATTGTAATTATTCGCCTACCTCCTCATGCCTTTTGCACACATTGTATATAGACTCCCCTTTTTTTCTACTGTGTTATTTACTTGTTAATTGTTTACTCCATGTGTAACTCTGTGTTGTCTGTTCACACTGCTATGCTTTATCTTGGCCAGGTCGCAGTTGCAAATGAGAACTTGTTCTCAACTAGCCTACCTGGTTAAATAAAGGTGAAATAAAAAAAAATAAACAAGACTAAAAACAGGACACTTGGGTAGGCGTTCAGCTGAAATTGCAATCAGCTGTGTTTGGAATAATTACATTTTCTGCTGAGAATTTCTAAATGTTTCAATCTGGTTACTGCTGAAATGCACGACATTTGCAATCATTCTGTTTTGAATGTGTTTTTAACAGTTTTGTGATTGCATTTTAAAACATGTGCTGCAAATATATAGTTTTGCAGGTGGTGGAGTGTGAATGAGAAAAGAGTTCATGGATTTTGGAGAATGTGGTCATTGAATGCATTTTGTGTGAAAGCAATGAAAAATGATTCACAGTTTGGTCCACATACACTTCTGTTTCGCTGACTGTGTGAAGAGTTTTGACAATGTGACTTCAGTTTTGACTAATGCCTGTTAGCATTTGAAAAAAACTGTAAGGTATCTTTACTTTTACTCAAGTATGACGATTTGATACTTTTTCCACCACTGCACCTTACACACACATACATGGTTCCTTTCCCATGTCTCCCGCCGCCTCCCTCTCTCTTCGCCTTTGTTCCCCTTCTCCTTCTGGCTCTCTTCAAGGCTTTCATGGGGTTAATTCAGTTGTCAATTCAGAAAGTGAATACAAGTAAATTATTAAAAGAAATGATCATATACATATACAACAATCAATGTATGTATGTATTGCTGTAGCATAGCAGCTTCGTACCATCCTGATCTGGCAAGGTTAGTGGCGTAGTGGGATGCAGAGCCAGTGTGGTAGTGCGGCAGGTTGAACCCAGGACACCAAAACACTCAGAGATAGAATAGAACGGCAGCATGTAAAAGCTGGAGCTGTATGTGTCATCGCTTATTCAGCACCAGAGCAGAGTAGCACTACCAGAGCCTACCATACAGGGCCTGGGGAGAGCAGCACACAGAGACATGATGAATAAGATTAGCTCAAACAGTACAGCAGGCAAACGCTGAGAAAGCCTTCCCTCCTTCCTGATTGCAGTGCAAGATAGGACTCTGAGAGCATCATCTAGTTGTATCTAAGATCAGTATGTTGATAGTGTGTGTGTGTGTGTGTGTGTGTGTGTGTGTGTGTGTGTGTGTGTGTGTGTGTGTGTGTGTGTGTGTGTGTGTGTGTGTGTGTGTGTGTGTGTGTGTGTGTGTGTGTGTGTGTGTGTGTGTGTGTGTGTGTGTGTGTGTGTGTGTGTGTGTGTGTCCCAATTACTTTCACATATAGTACATTCACAATAAGTATTCAGATATATTTTATTTGAAAAGACAAGTAGTTTAATAGTTTAATGTATTTGGAAATACACTTAAAAAGTATTTGAAAATACTCAAATACACTCTTATGCATTTAACCCCTATGTTTGAAAATAGTTTTAAAAATATTTATTTGAAGACACTCCAATACAATTTGGTAGACAATTTTTTTTTTTACAAATAATCACTCAAATACTGAAATAAAAGTACTTGTTTTGGGCTGTGTATTACACAGAATACTTAAATGCAGAGAGCAAGAGAGGTAGAGAGAGAGAGAGAGAGAGAGAGAGAGAGAGAGAGAGAGAGAGAGAGAGAGAGAGAGAGAGAGAGAGAGAGAGAGAGAGAGAGAGAGAGAGAGAGAGAGAGAGAGAGAGAGAGAGAGAGAGAGAGAGAGAGAGAGAGAGAGAGAGAGAGAGAGAGAGAGAGAGAGAGAGAGAGAGAGAGAGAGAGAGAGAGAACAGGTTTGAAACTAGGTCAGATATTTTCTCTGTTTCTCTCTAGAAATAAATGGTTTAGTGCAGAGTGTAAAGTTGTCTTGCAGTGGAAAGGGAATTACTGTCAGGATGGGGTTGCACTGGTGCCTGGACTGTATTGTATAATAGGTTATTAGCTCTGCATGTAATCATCCCCTCCTCTCTTCTCCAGACCATTTCCAGACCATTTCCGGAGACCTTCTCCCTTACCTCACCTCGCTCATCAACTCATCCCTGACCGCTGGCTACGTCCCTTCCGTCTTCAAGAGAGCGAGAGTTGCACCCCTTCTGAAAAAACCTACACTCGATCCCTCCGATGTCAACAACTACAGACCAGTATCCCTTCTTTCTTTTCTCTCCAAAACTCTTGAACGTGCCGTCCTTGGCCAGCTCTCCCGCTATCTCTCTCAGAATGACCTTCTTGATCCAAATCAGTCAGGTTTCAAGACTAGTCATTCAACTGAGACTGCTCTTCTCTGTATCACGGAGGCGCTCCGCACTGCTAAAGCTAACTATCTCTCCTCTGCTCTCATCCTTCTAGACCTATCGGCTGCCTTCGATACTGTGAACCATCAGATCCTCCTCTCCACCCTCTCCGAGTTGGGCATCTCCGGCGCGGCCCACGCTTGGATTGCGTCCTACCTGACAGGTCGCTCCTACCAGGTGGCGTGGCGAGAATCTGTCTCCTCACCACGCGCTCTCACCACTGGTGTCCCCCAGGGCTCTGTTCTAGGCCCTCTCCTATTCTCGCTATACACCAAGTCACTTGGCTCTGTCATAACCTCACATGGTCTCTCCTATCATTGCTATGCAGACGACACACAATTAATCTTCTCCTTTCCCTCTTCTGATGACCAGGTGGCGAATCGCATCTCTGCATGTCTGGCAGACATATCAGTGTGGATGACGGATCACCACCTCAAGCTGAACCTCGGCAAGACGGAGCTGCTCTTCCTCCCGGGGAAGGACTGCCCGTTCCATGATCTCGCCATCACGGTTGACAACTCCATTGTGTCCTCCTCCCAGAGCGCTAAGTACCTTGGCGTGATCCTGGACAACACCCTGTCGTTCTCAACTAACATCAAGGCGGTGGCCCGTTCCTGTAGGTTCATGCTCTACAACATCCGCAGAGTACGACCCTGCCTCACACAGGAAGCGGCGCAGGTCCTAATCCAGGCACTTGTCATCTCCCGTCTGGATTACTGCTACTCGCTGTTGGCTGGGCTCCCTGCCTGTGCCATTAAACCCCTACAACTCATCCAGAACGCCGCAGCCCGTCTGGTGTTCAACCTTCCCAAGTTCTCTCACGTCACCCCGCTCCTCCGCTCTCTCCACTGGCTTCCAGTTGAAGCTCGCATCCGCTACAAGACCATGGTGCTTGCCTACGGAGCTGTGAGGGGAACGGCACCTCAGTACCTCCAGGCTCTGATCAGGCCCTACACCCAAACAAGGGCACTGCGTTCATCCACCTCTGGCCTGCTCGCCTCCCTACCACTGAGGAAGTACAGTTCCCGCTCAGCCCAGTCAAAACTGTTCGCTGCTCTGGCCCCCCAATGGTGGAACAAACTCCCTCACGACGCCAGGACAGCGGAGTCAATCACCACCTTCCGGAGACACCTGAAACCCCACCTCTTTAAGGAATACCTAGGATAGGATAAAGTAATCCTTCTCACCCCCCTTAAAAGATTTAGATGCACTATTGTAAAGTGGCTGTTCCACTGGATGTCATAAGGTGAATGCACCAATTTGTAAGTCGCTCTGGATAAGAGCGTCTGCTAAATGACTTAAATGTAAATGTAAATCATTCCTAACAACAGTGTATGCATGCATGTGTGTGTGTGCAGGTGTGTGCAGCTATGCTCTATGGGTCTGTGTGTGTCCACTTCTTCAAAATCAAATAAAATCACATTTATTTATATAGCCCTTCCTACATCAGCTGATATCTCAAAGTGCTGTACAGAAACCCAGCCTAAAACCCCAAACAGCAAGCAATGCAGGTGTAGAAGCACGGTGGCTAGGAAAAACACCCTAGAAAGGTCAAAACCTAGGAAGAAACCTAGAGAGGAACCAGGCTATGTGGGGTGGCCAGTCCTCTTCTGGCTGTGCCGGGTGGAGATTATAACAGAACATGGCCAAGATGTTCAAATGTTCATAAATGACCAGCATGGTCCAATAATAATAAGGCAGAACAGTTGAAACTGGAGCAGCAGCACGGCCAGGTGGACTGGGGACAGCAAGGGGTCATCATGTCAGGTAGTCCTGAGGCATGGTCCTAGGGCTCAGGTCCTCCGAGAGAGAGAAAGAAAGAGAGAAAGAGAGAATTAGAGAGAGCACACTTAAATTCACACAGGACACCGAATAGGACAGGAGAAGTACTCCAGATATAACAAACTGACCCTAGTCCCCCGACACATAAACTACTGCAGCATAAATACCGGAGGCTGGGACAGGAGGGGTCAGGAGACACTGTGGCCCCATCCGAGGACACCCCCGGGACAGGGCTAAACAGGAAGGATATAACCCCACCCACTTTGCCAAAGCACAGCCCCACACCACTAGAGGGATATCTTCAACCACCAACTTACCATCCTGAGACAAGGCTGAGTATTACCCACAAAGATCTCCGCCATAGCACAACCCAAGGGGGGGTGCCAACCCAGACAGGATGACCACATCAGTGACTCAACCCACTCAGGTGACGCACCTCTCCCAGGGACGGTATGAGAGAGCCCCAGGAAGCCAGTGACTCAGCCCCTGTAATAGGGTTAGAGGCAGAGAATCCCAGTGGAAAGAGGGGAACCGGCCAGGCAGAGACAGCAAGGGCGGTTCGTTGCTCCAGAGCCTTTCCGTTCACCTTCCCACTCCTGGGACGGACTACACTCAATCATATGACCCACTGAAGAGATGAGTCTTCAGTAACGTCTTAAAGGTTGAAACCGAGTTTGCGTCTCTGACATGGGTAGGCAGACCGTTCCATAAAAATTGAGCTCTATAGGAGAAAGCCCTGCCTCCAGCTGTATGTTTAGAAATTCTAGGGACAATTAGGATGCCTGCGTCTTGTGACCGTAGCGTACATGTAGGTATGTACGGCAGGACCAAATCAAAGAGATAGGTAGGAGCAAGCCCATGTAATGCTTTGTAGGTTAGCAGTAAAAACTTGAAATCAGCCCTTGCTTTGACAGGAAGCCAGTGTAGGGAGGCTAGCACTGGAGTAATATGATCACATTTTTTGGTTCTAGTCAGTATTCTAGCAGCCGTATTTAGCACTAACTGAAGTTTATTTAGTACTTTATCCGGGTATCCGGAAAGTAGAGCATTGCAGTAGTCTAACCTAGAAGTGACAAAAGCATGGATTAATTTTTCTACATCATTTTTGGACAGAAAGTTTCTGATTTTTGCAATGTTACGTAGATGGAAAAAAGCTGTCCTTGAAATGGTCTTGATATGTTCTTCAAAGGAGAGATCAGGGTCCAGAGTAACGCCGAGGTCCTTCACAGTTTTATTTGAGATGACTGTACAACCATTAAGATTAATTGTCAGATTCAACAGAAGATCTCTATGTTTCTTGGGACCTAGAACAAGCATCTCTGTTTTGTCCGAGTTTAAAAGTAGAAAGTTTGCAGCCATCCACTTTCTTATGTCTGAAACACATGCTTCTAGCGAGGGCAATTTTGAGGCTTCACCATGTTTCATTGAAATGTACAGCTGTGTGTCATCCGCATAGCAGTGAAAGTTAACATTATGTTTTCGAATGACATCCCCAAGAGTTAAAATATATAGTGAATCCAATAGTGGTCCTAAAACGGAACCTTGAGGAACACCGAAATTTACAGTTGATTTGTCAGAGGACAAACCATTCACAGAGACAAACTGATATCTTTCCGACAGATAAGATCTAAACCAGGCCAGAACTTGTCTGTGTAGACCAATTTGGGTTTCCAATCTCCAAAAGAATGTGGTGATCGATGGTATCAAAAGCAGCACTAAGGTCTAGGAGCATGAGGACAGATGCAGAGCCTCGGTCTGATGCCATTAAAAGGTCATTTACCACCTTCACAAGTGCAGTATCAGTGCTATGATGGGGTCTAAAACCAGACTGAAGCATTTCATATACATTGTTTGTCTTCAGGAAGGCAGTGAGTTGCTGCGCAACAGCCTTTTCTAAAAGTTTTGAGAGGAATGGAAGATTCGATATAGGCCGATAGTTTTTTATATTTTCTGGGTCAAGGTTTGGCTTTTTCAAGACAGGCTTTATTACTGCCACTTTTAGTGAGTTTGGTATACATCCGGTGGATAGAGAGCCGTTTATTATGTTCAACATAGGAGGGCCAAGCACAGGAAGCAGCTCTTTCAGTAGTTTAGTTGGAATAGGGTCCAGTATGCAGCTTGAAGGTTTAGAGGCCATGATTATTTTCATCATTGTGTCAAGAGATATAGTACTAAAACACTTGAGCGTCTCTCTTGATGCTAGGTCCTGGCAGAGTTGTGCAGACTCAGGACAACTGAGCTTTGAAGGAATACGCAGATATAAAGAGGAGTCCGTAATTTGCTCTAATAATCATGGGAACTACAGGGAGAAAGATGACACCACATAACCAGGGTTGAGTTTCTGTTTGCCCAACATACCATCATCTTCAACAATGTTCAGACTGCCATTGAGATGATTTCCCCAGGCATTGACCGTCTCAGGAATGTTCTATTGTAAGAGTCTGTTAAACTATGTGAGAGTGTCCTACTAGCACTATAACAACCCAGTATGTTACTGTGAGATCCATCCTCATTCACATTGATTAGAGCCCTGGGAAACTATGTGTGTGTGTGTGTGTGTGTGTGTGTGTGTGTGTGTGTGTGTGTGTGTGTGTGTGTGTGTGTGTGTGTGTGTGTGTGTGTGTGTGTGTGTGTGTGTGTGTGTGTGTGTGTGTGTGTGTGTGTGTGTGTGTGTGTGTGTCGGGTCACTTTCAGCCTCTGTACACGAGAGGTGTCATTGGTCCTCAGTGTTGCTCGAGGGGTTGCGGGTCGTCTGGGACAAGCAATATAGTGGATCCCCATAGAAGCAGGCATGAGGGACCCCAATCTCCAATCTCTCTCTGTTCACCTACTCTCATCTCCCCTTGCTGCCTTTTCTCCTTTAACTTCCCTTGCTCCCTCCTCTACTACCCTCTCTCTCTGCTCATACCTCCTTTCCCCTGTCCCCTCCTCTCCTCTTCCCCTGACCCCATCCTCTGCCCCTGTCCCCACCTCTTTCCCTGTCCTCCTCCTCTTTCCCTGTCCCCTGCTCTTCTCTTTCGCTGTCCCCCTCCTCTACTACCCTCTCTCTCTGCTCATACATACCTCCTTTCCCCTGTCCCCTCCTCTCTTCTTCGCCTGACCCCATCCTCTTCCTCTGTCCCCTCCTCTTTCCCTGTCCCCCTCCTCTTTCCCTGTCCCCTGCTCTCCTCTTCCCCTGTCCCCTGCTCTTCTCTTTCGCTGTCCCCCTCCTCTACTACCCTCTCTCTCTGCTCATACATACCTCCTTTCCCCTGTCCCCTGCTCTTCTCTTTCGCTGTCCCCCTCCTCTACTACCCTCTCTCTCTGCTCATACCTCCTTTCCCCTGTCCCCTGCTCTCCTCTTCCCCTGACCTCATCCTCTTCCCCTGTCCCCTCCTCTTCCCCTGTCCCCTCCTCTTTCCCTGTCCCCCTCCTCTTTCCCTGTCCCCTGCTCTCCTCTTCCCCTGTCTCCTGCTCTTCTCTTTCGCTGTCCCCCTCCTCTTCCCCTGTCCCCTGCTCTCCTCTCCTCTTCCCTTCTTTCATCTTCTCCTGTCCTCTCCATTTTCCCTCCTCTCGTGTGTCCTTGGGCTGGGCTGAGAATACCCTCCACATGGTGTAAAGCTGGTAAACACATACAGGAGCAAGGCAGACCACACACACTCACTGAATGGTCACATTAAACACACACACATCTGTGCGTGTCAAAGCTGAGTTTTTTGTATTGGAGGTTGTTGCATTGCCCTGCAGTTTGGCTGAATATGGACCTAGAATATAGATACTGTGGGCAAGAGGAGCCAAACTGTTGTTGCAAAGTGAACTGTCTGGATTACATGTGTTTGGGCTCACAATGTTCAGTGCTGTGCAACACCAGAACAACCCAATTAGTAAAACAGAGCATGAAGTCAACATTACACACTGTGCACACAGAACACACACGTCATTGGTTGAAATGACTGGAAATCTTACATACAGTAACAGACTTTTAATAGATAAAGACAATGTTATTAGACGTTTATTAATTGTATGTAAATAAAGTAAAGATAATGAAATCCATCCATGGGTTGAGCTGTTGGACCCATGGTGCTGATAAGAGTGGTTGCCTATCAACTGCATCTAGGGGTGGGCCAGCTATGTCTGAAGTCCTCCCTGCCAAGGCACAGTGCTGCTGTGAAACCCTGGTTGGCCCACCTCTAGATGCAGTTGCTAGGCAACCACTCTTATCAGCACCATGGGTCCAAGTGCAGCACTGCTGTTGTCTTCTCCTCTCTCATCTTATTCTTATTATCTCTCTCCTCTCGTTCTCTACTTAAGCTAATCACATTTGAAGATATGATATCATTTTGTGAGTATTAGAAACCCCAGAAGCTGATAGTTATGAGTGGTGTACGCTGTTGTAATTCTAATTTATACTTTTGTCTTTAAAATAAATTTAAAAAACAGGTCACTCAAATGTTTCTAACCTACTTTTGCACCATTTTCTAGGCCACCACACTCAATGTCCTGAATGCAAGGTATTTGTCAGATTAACACATGATGCTGTTTCTCCAGACAATCCAGGCATGTGCAGCACACAGACAAGACCCTGGCAACAGCTTCTGTTGAGAAAGGTAGAATAACTTTAGCCTACTGATTGAGTACTGGGGACAACTGAGGGTTATGCTACTCTTAAAAAGTGTGTTACTACGGCAAATGAGAGAACTATTCATGCATTCCATGTTGAAGAATAAATAGTTTGACTCACTGCTAATGGCTGGTTGGATTGAGAGGTGAGGCAGAAAAAAAAGCTCTGTAGCGGATCGCGCGCGCCACGCTTCATGGAAGAGCACTTCCGTCCGCGCGCACGTCAGCAGGTGCAGAGAGCAGTGGGGGTCTCGCGGCTTCATCATCCCTGCATCGAAATTACGCCGGCATATAACAATTTTACATCAATATAACATTCTCAGAAAATGGTAGCAAAACAAAGGATCCGTATGGCAAACGAAAAGCACAGCAAAAACATCACGCAGAGAGGCAACGTTGCAAAGACCCTGGTGAGGCGAAGCTTTTCTTCATGCTGTGTGTGTTCATCATCAGACGAAAGGAGATGCAAGCATCACTGAGAATAGCATGATTTCAATAATGTGACCCATCCATTTCATGATAAATTATTGATTGTGAAGGCCTATCTGATGTTATTGTAAAAAAAACGCATGTTGTATCCTATCTAATATGATTCATTTCAAACCATTCTGATCAATCACACGACACATACAAGCCGCAATTAATGAGTATTCAAGCCCTTCTCCATTCATTGTAATTCATGGGCTGTTGGTTGGGTGGTTTATCAATACTGATGGCTGTATGTTATATAATGGTCGATTATCTTGAATCGGCGGTTTGCCACAGGGTTTACAGCCCGGTATTCTCCAAAATCAATAATTAATGAGAGATCAATGCCACGTAGATAAAGATCGAGATTGTCGATAAGGATGGTGTCATCATCTGGTTGAACAGTGCAAATATAAGGCATGAGGTTGTTGATGAACTCTATGGTCCATCTGTATCCTGACCGGGTCACAAATACACGCACAGTTTTGTATTGCTATGCTTGTAGGGACCATAGAATTTCCCCCCAAAATCAGGTTTTCCCTAACCCTAAATCTAACCCTAACTCTAACCTTAGCCCTAAACCTAACCGTAACCCCTAACCTTAACCCCTAAGCCTACAATAGCATTTTTCCTTGTGGGGACAGGCAAAATGTCCCCACTTGTCTGAATTGTCCTTGTTTTACTATTCTTGTGAGGACTTCTGGTACCCACAAGGATAGTTAAACAAAAACACATACACAGATATTATAGTACAGGTAGTGATACTGATAACTATGTTACTCTGGAATGTAGGATTCACTGCCTCATGGGGATTGGTTACACTGGCCTGTATTAGTTGAAATAGTGTACATTAAACACTTCCTCATGGGGATTGGTTACACTGGCCTGTATTAGTTTAAATAGTGTACATTAAACACTTCCTCGTGGGGATTGGTTACACTGGCCTGTATTAGTTTAAATAGTGTACATTAAACACTTCCTCATGGGGATTGGTTACACTGGCCTGTATTAGTTTAAATAGTGTACATTAAACACTTGTATAATTGTGCTGTAATAGCCTTAGGGAAATGGGAGGTGTTCATAATTTATTAAATTATCATAACTGCTGAATATAATGTTATAGTATTCCCAATTTATCCAAAGTCTAACAGATTCATTTTCATGGCAGGCTGACTTGTTCTCTTGGTGTTCCTTAAGATGTCGGTTTTTCTTCGGACAACCTTGAATTATGAAACTATACCAGAAATCTTTACATGCCTTCAACATGACTGCATTGTGCAAGGTGACACTGAATGGAATAGCTCACTGTGGAATAGAGATTGTTTTCATTGTTTGTATTGGAATAAAGGAATACTTGGGGTTTGCGCTGTACATTCTAGATAGCTATTGTGTCATCCACAATAATACCGTACCACAATCAGAAAGCACATGGGTGCTATCTAACTGTGTTATGACATCACCCACACCAGACCACATCTTGTGGTTGTGATGGTTTATGATGGTGATTCTCATGCTGCTGGTCTAGACAGCCAGGCAGGCTGAGGGTTTCCAGAGACATATTGTATATCATGTGTTTTTACATCAGTGGTTTGGTTTCCACTCCTGTTTTCCATAAGAACTAGATGTGTTCATAGCTGAGTCTGAGGGGCAACATGCTAACTCTGCAGAACTCAGTTTATTATTAGATCCAGTCTATTCTGGTGTAACTGGGTACAAAACAGCCACACCGTGATGAGGACATGGTTTAAAACAGTCAGACTGAGCCTGGACTAACATGGTTTAAAACAGTCAGACTGAGCCTGGACTAACATGGTTTAAAACAGTCAGACTGAGCCTGGACTAACATGGTTTAAAACAGTCAGACTGAGCCTGGACTAACATGGTTTAAAACAGTCAGACTGAGCCTAGACTAACATGGTTTAAAACATTCAGACTGATCTGGACTAACATGGTTTAAAACAGTCAGACTGAGCCTGGACTAACATGGTTTGAAACAGTCAGACTGAGCCTGGACTAACATGGTTTAAAACAGTCAGACTGAGCCTGGACTAACATGGTTTAAAACAGTCAGACTGAGCCTGGACTAACATGGTTTAAAACAGTCAGACTGAGCCTGGACTAACATGGTTTAAAACAGTCAGACTGAGCCTGGACTAACATGGTTTAAAACAGTCAGACTGAGCCTGGACTAACATGGTTTAAAACAGTCAGACTGAGCCTGGACTAACATGGTTTAAAACAGTCAGACTGAGCCTGGACTAACATGGTTTAAAACAGTCAGACTGATCTGGTCTAACATGGTTTAAAACAGTCAGACTGAGCCTGGCCTAACATGGTTTGAAATGTGTCCTATTCAGCATGTTGTTGATTTCGGCCTAAAGGTCATAACACTGTATGAAACTTCATCCAATGGATGTTTGTTCAACCTGCTTGGTCTTCCTCCACCAAACGGTGTCCTGTAGTCGCATATTCTGCACAGTTTTGACCACCCTTGAACAACAACTGTCTGACCTTGACCGTCATACTAACTCTGACTTTACGTCTGACCTTATGTCCGGTGTATGTGGCCAGCCAGAGGAGGACACCTCTCAAGATTTCCTCCTTCTACAGTGGAGGTTTCCTGGCCATTGTTACACTAAACTTGCTCACTGGGGTTTCAGGCCCTATCAGGTCTCTAAAACTAAAATAGTTAACTAACGGAAGAACACAGATAACAACTGTTTCATTCAGAAGGATCATGTAGTTTCCAAAGGGGTCCTAAGACATGACATAATTAGTGACATTAAGATGACATTTGACCTGTACAGTATGTCTCAGTGGTTGAACATTGTTGTTGTTTTCTCTCCCTACTCCCTCTCAGCGACCTCAGGAAGAGAAGTACCCCGTGGGGCCGTGGCTCCTGGCTCTGTTCGTCTTCGTCGTCTGTGGATCTGGTAAGGTGCAAACATCCAGTGTTCAACATTCTGTTTCACGTTCGCCTTGATATTACTCACCTAGGGAACATTGGTTAACCACAGAACTAAACCAATTTTAGTTTCACTTCAGTTTTCTGCTCAATTATTTTGCTTAACTGGATGTTGTAACAACAGCCACTTTCTCTCGAAGCCATCTTTCAGATCATCCAGAGCATCAGGATGGGAATGTGATCCAGAGGTCCCACAGACTCTCCCCTCTCTCCCCACACCCACTCATCAGACCTGAGGCTGCTCGCCACACTACGTACCTCCCTAACACCTCCAGGAGGCCTGGAGGTCCGGACAGCTCTGTGTCCATCACGGAAGGTCTGAGAGATGAGTGGACCACCCCCCTTCCCCCCTCGATTTTCTCGATCACATGTTTACGGAGTTCCAGGCCGTGGAGATGAGAGCTTTTCTACTGACAGTCTAAACCACAACCAATGGCTGGCTCAATCTCGTACAGAGTGTTTTACACCTGCTCATATGTGTGAGTGTGAGACTGTGAGTGAATGTGTATGTGTGTGCAGTCAATGATGTGACTGGCTGCTGTGCAATACTGCTGTGTTTCTATATACACTCACCGGACAGTTTATTAGGTACACCACCTTGTTCACAAAAATGGATCGCTCCTACTGACAGTGACCATGGCTTGCTATATAAAGCAGGCAGACAGGAATCTAGACATTCAGTTACTGTTCAATTGAACGTTAGAATGAGCAAAACAATTGACCTAAGCGACTTCAAGCGAGGTATGATCGTCGGTGCCAGGCGCGCCAGATCCAGTATTTCAAATGGCCGCCCTCCTGGGCTTTTCATACATGACAGTGTCTAGGGTTTACCGAGAATGGTGCGACAAACAAGAAACATCCAGTCAGTGTTGGTGAAAACAGCTAGTTGATGAGGGAGGTTGTAGGAGAATGGCACGAATCGTGCAAGCTAACAGGCAGGCCACAAACAGACAAATAAAGGCACAGTATAACAGTGGTGTGCAGAACGGCATCACGGAACATACAACTCGTCGATCCTTGTCACGGATGGGCTATTGCAGCAGACGACCATACCGGGTTCCACTCCAATCAGCTAAAAACATTAAGAAACGTCTCCAGTGGACACGCGATCACCAACACTGAACAATTGAGGAGTGGAAAAACATTGTCTGGAACATGACAGCGAGTTCAGTTTACTTGATTGGCCTGCGCAGTCCCCAGACCTCAACCCAATAGAGCATCTATTGGTTGAGATGGAACGGGGTTCCGACCCAGTACTAGATGGAAGTACTTAATAAACGGGCCGGTGAGTGTATATCTGTGTTGTGAGAACCTTTTTCAAATAAATGTGACTCATTTGGGACATGTCTGTTTGTCTGCTTTCAGTTCCACTTTGGCTGCTTCTATCCCAGCGCATGTTGTGCAGATTCAGCTTGCTAATAGTGTGGTTCATTTGGTGCTTCCTGGTGCGTGTGTGTGTGTGTGTGTGTGTGTGTGTGTGTGTGTGTGTGTGTGTGTGTGTGTGTGTGTGTGTGTGTGTGTACATGCATATGTGCGTGTTATATAACTTAGCACTAAAGAACCACGGATTCATGGAATGTTAGGTGTCTTAATGTTTAAATTCCAGGTGCTAAACCGTCACGACTATTTACCAGGGTTATGTCATGTCCTTTCTCCAACATACCTGTATGACACCAGGGTTATGTCATGTCCTTTCTCCAACATACCTGTATGACACCAGGGTTATGCCATGTCCTTTCTCCAACATACCTGTATGACACCAGGGTTATGCCATGTCCTTTCTCCAACATACCTGTATGACACCAGGGTTATGTCATGTCCTTTCCCCAACATACCTGTATGACACCAGGGTTATGTCATGTCCTTTCCCCAACATACCTGTATGACACCAGGGTTATGTCATGTCCTTTCTCCAACATACCTGTATGACACCAGGGTTATGCCATGTCCTTTCCCCAACATACCTGTATGACACCAGGGTTATGCCATGTCCTTTCTCCAACATACCTGTATGACACCAGGGTTATGCCATGTCCTTTCTCCAACATACCTGTATGACACCAGGGTTATGCCATGTCCTTTCTCCAACATACCTGTATGACACCAGGGTTATGCCATGTCCTTTCTCCAACATACCTGTATGACACCAGGGTTATGTCATGTCCTTTCCCCAACATACCTGTATGACACCAGGGTTATGTCATGTCCTTTCTCCAACATACCTGTATGACACCAGGGTTATGCCATGTCCTTTCTCCAACATACCTGTATGACACCAGGGTTATGCCATGTCCTTTCTCCAACATACCTGTATGACACCAGGGTTATGCCATGTCCTTTCTCCAACATACCTGTATGACACCAGGGTTATGCCATGTCCTTTCTCCAACATACCTGTATGACACCAGGGTTATGCCATGTCCTTTCTCCAACATACCTGTATGACACCAGGGTTATGCCATGTCCTTTCTCCAACATACCTGTATGACACCAGGGTTATGCCATGTCCTTTCTCCAACATACCTGTATGACACCAGGGTTATGTCATGTCCTTTCCCCAACATACCTGTATGACACCAGGGTTATGTCATGTCCTTTCTCCAACATACCTGTATGACACCAGGGTTATGCCATGTCCTTTCTCCAACATACCTGTATGACACCAGGGTTATGCCATGTCCTTTCTCCAACATACCTGTATGACACCAGGGTTATGCCATGTCCTTTCTCCAACATACCTGTATGACACCAGGGTTATGCCATGTCCTTTCTCCAACATACCTGCATGACACCAGGGTTATGTCTTGTTACTCAGCCTCTCAAATGTATGTCTCCCAAAACCATCCTTCAAGGCAGATGGCAGCTTATCATCATTTGAATGGAATGCTGTTCACACATTTATCCAGTGTGGTGAGTTGTGGAGTTACACAATCGCTGTTTGTTCACTTGAAGTAATGGGCAATTGGAGTGATTTGTGGACCATGTAATCTATGCAGCTGTTAACTAAGGCAGACCCTGGTGAAAAGCGGAGGAAAAGCTTAACCTACAGCTTGCAGTATACAGGCAGTGCTCTGTTGCTCTGTTTCATATGTTCTCTTTTCAGTGTACAGTAGGATGATGTGGCCCTAGACACTAAACTAGGGTTAGTTTTACATTTCCCCTCCATAATGGTTAAGGTTGAGACTAAGGTTAAACTGCTGCCTACTTCTGGTGACAGCAGTGTTGAAGTATGCTACAGTATGAGGACAGTGAGACTCTGCTATAAGTAATCAGCAGGCACACAGGTCTGATTGTTACAACAGTAACCCACAGCAAAGGTATGTCTGCTGAACACCATGAGGTCAATGCTCGGCCTGGCATTTCTCTTTTTTAAATTTGTATTTATTTAACTTGGCAAGTCAGTTAATAAGAACAAATTCTTATTTTCAATGACGGCCTAGGAACAATGGGTTAAATGCCTGTTCAGGGGCAGAACGACAGATTTGTACCGTGTCAGCTCGGGGGTTTGAACTTGCAACCTTCCGGTTACTAGTCCAACACTAACCACTAGGCTACCCTGACGCCCCGCCCCCGTCTCGGGGAGATGGAGAACGCGAACAGTGCCTGTCCCTTTCCTACACAGATCCCTCTGTGTGCGCATTTCCTATCCCATATAAACATGTTTTCCCTAACTCACCCCTTAAACACAGGACATAACATAACCTAGCCATGGCAATATGTCAAAGCTCATCCAGCAGCGCTGCTATAACATGCCTACAATCCTACAAGTAGAGATACAGCCAGCTGAACTAGCTGCATGCTAATAGCCTACGTGACTAGAAAAAAGGTGGAGGAGACTACCATTGGACTGCAGGGGAGAGAAAAAATGTCAATCAGGGACCGGGTGCTGGTTTGTTATTTCCATAAACATGTGGTATCCATACAACCACTAGGCCAAGGAGGACCACCAGTTCATCCACACCTCAACTTTTGTTCACTTGGCAGGTCAGCACTAAGTAAGAAGTTGGATGTTAAATGGCCTACAGGATAAGGTTAATTATTTACATTTACATTTACATTACATTTAAGTCATTTAGCAGACGCTCTTATCCAGAGCGACTTACAAATTGGTGCATTCACCTTATGACATCCAGTGGGACAGTCACTTAACAATAGTGCATCTAAAACTTAGGGGGGGGGTGGGGTGAGAGGGATTACTTAACCTATCCTAGGTATTCCTTAAAGAGGTGGGGTTTCAGGTGTCTCCGGAAGGTGGTGATTGACTCCGCTGTCCTGGCGTCGTGAGGGAGTTTGTTCCACCATTGGGGGGCCAGGGCAGCGAACAGTTTTGACTGGGCTGAGCGGGAGCTGTACTTCCTCAGTGGTAGGGAGGCGAGCAGGCCAGAGGTGGATGAACGCAGTGCCCTTGTTTGGGTGTAGGGCCTGATCAGAGCCTGGAGGTACTGAGGTGCCGTTCCCCTCACAGCTCCGTAGGCAAGCACCATGGTCTTGTAGCGGATGCGAGCTTCAACTGGAAGCCAGTGGAGAGAACGGAGGAGCGGGGTGACGTGAGAGAACTTGGGAAGGTTGAACACCAGACGGGCTGCGGCGTTCTGGATGAGTTGAAGGGGTTTAATGGCACAGGCAGGGAGCCCAGCCAACAGCGAGTTGCAGTAATCCAGACGGGAGATGACAAGTGCCTGGATTAGGACCTGCGCCGCTTCCTGTGTGAGGCAGGGTCGTACTCTGCGGATGTTGTAGAGCATGAACCTACAGGAACGGGCCACCGCCTTGATGTTAGTTGAGAACGACAGGGTGTTGTCCAGGATCACGCCAAGGTTCTTGGCGCTCTGGGAGGAGGACACAATGGAGTTGTCAACCGTGATGGCAGATCATGGAACGGGCAGTCCTTCCCGGGAGGAAGAGCAGCTCCGTCTTGCCGAGTTCAGCTTGAGGTGGTGATCCGTCATCCACACTGATATGTCTGCCAGACATGCAGAGATGCGATTCGCCACCTGGTCATCAGAAGGGGAAAGGAGAAGATTAATTGTGTGTCAATAGCAATGATAAGAGAGACCATGTGAGGTTATGACAGAGCCAAGTGACTTGGTGTATAGCGAGAATAGGAGAGGGCCAAGAACAGAGCCCTGGGGGACACCAGTGGTGAGAGCGCGTGGTGAGGAGACAGATTCTCGTTCCACCTGGTAGGAGCGACCTGTCAGGTAGGACGCAAAATGGCCTACAGGATGCCCAACTCGGAGAGGGTGGAGAGGAGGATGAAGTAAATGAAGACTAAAGTAAACATGAGGCATGAACAAGTTGATTATTCCTTTAACATTTTATTGAAAGTTGTGAAGTGAAACTGTCAAGTGCAATTGTGTTAAGTATGTTTACAATACCTCATCTGGTTTGAGGAAACATGCGGAACATGAGCATACAACTTATACATAGAATGCAAAGAATCCATCTCAGTTCATCTTTCTGATATTCAGAGTAACATGTTTGTTATGTTTAAGAGCTGATCATCCGGAAGTACTTTACCGTCAAAAAATGAAAACAAAATAAATTTACTTCAAATAATTTCAAGTGAACCATGGTTTACAGTAGGCGTTAATGTTGCAGCCGAAGATATGGATACTGGATATTTGTCAGTTAAATAACCTCCACAGCTCTATTGTCCTGAATTACAGCATTAAAAAGACAGCACATATCTTCAGACCAGCCCATTACTAGGCCTAGATCACTCACCATTTGTACTTGACCTAAATAGCATCTGTCTTCTCTCCTTATGTCACTATATTACACAGTACTTACACTAAATATACAGAAATATACACAATGTAGAAAGCCCATCAACTCCTTTTTGAAAATGCAGCTTAGCCAATCATCTCAGCCCCTGTGCTCCTTTACATAAGAGAAGCCGCAATGAGGTTTAACAGGGCGCAAGGCTGAGGGGTTCAAATTCAAATAAGAATGTCATAATCATCACCTCTTTTAATAAGCAAGTATAGGCTACTATACTCCATTCAATCCCACAGTTTAAATGATGACGTCCATGGAAATGTTGTCGTGTTCTCCCTTCAGGTCTCCTCCCCCTCACTCCCCAAATGCCAGATGGGGACTATCACACCATGATAATCCTCTGATTTTTCACGTTGTCACCATGAGGGGTGCTCCATTCTCGGTCTGTCTCTCTGTAGCACGCAAGCAGAAGAGAACCGCTGTATTTATTTACATTATCAGGATTCGGCAAAGCATGGCCGTTACCATCTCCCTCCATCATCGTTACCACTGAAGTCGACATCACTTGAAATTCATTGACACGGGCACAGTAACTAAGTCATGTCTACTTTCTTGTCGGTTTTGTTTTTCTTAGTCAGACAATCTTGTTCTCTCTCTCCCAAGTCCATGAATTTTTTGGCAATGTTCATTCTCCTATAACATCCCCTTTCCCTCCTCTCCTAGGCAGATTGTCTTTGATAGTGTCTTTAATAGTCTTGAAACGATGACAACACCTGTCGCCGCTCTCAAAGTTAAATATGTGCAAATTCTTGTCTTAACAGCGTAGCCCCGTGCAATGAAGGCCTGGTTGTTCTGCAGCGTTAGAACAGGAGTCTGTCTGAGGACTGTCAAGTCAGTCAGGCCCTGGTTGGTTGATAGACTTCCTCATCTACCCCTCTCCGGGGGTATCAGGTGATGCTACGCAGAGGGTCCAGAGTTGTGTGATGGTTGAGTCGGGGGTAGGGTTGGTGCCTGGGCTGGAGGCTGTGTGGAGGTGGGAGGGGAGCCTGTCTGGGTCTGGGCCTGGAACTGAGCCATCTGTTCTGGGCTGGCCAGGGTTTTCAGAAGGCTATTCTCCTGCTCAAGCTGAGAGTTCCTCTCAATCAGCTCCTTGATCTGCTCCTTCAGAACCTCCACCTCCTCCCTCACTGCGTACATCAGGTGGCTCTTCACCAGGTCCTAAAGGGACAGAGAGATGAACCAACAGAACAGACTTTAGTGTCTAGTTTTTTAAACATGACAAAAATATCATATGAAAGACGACAAAGACAGTGTTTTGCATAGTCATTTCACCCCTACCTACAAAAGACCTCAACTAACCTGTACCCCCCACACATTGACTCGGTATTGGTATCCCCTGTATAAAGTCTCTATAGTTATTTCATTGTGTTAATTTTTATTTTAAATTTTACTTACTTAATTTGGTAAATATCTGTTTAACCTTTTTCTTGAACTACACTGTTGGTTAAGGGCTTGTAAGGAAGCATTTCCCAGTAAGGTCTACACATGTTGTATTCAGCACGCATGTGACAAATCAAGTTTGATTTGAAATTACATACAAAACAATTGTAAGTTTGTTCTGTTTTTTTAAATGACCATAAATATACCGCAGGGACTGCGGTTGAAAATTAGCCGGCTGGCTAAAAACTGCACTTTTACTGAAACGTTGATTAATGTGCACTGTCCCTGTAAAAATAAAATAAACTCATTATAGTCTTGATGCAATCATAGCATTACTATGGCTCTTTCTGTGGGAATTACTAGTACTATGTAATACATGTTAATTATTGTAGCTAGCTTCTGTGTTTTAATATAAGAAGTGGGTCTGATCTTAAACACATAACCTGTTTGAGCATATGGATTAAATCAAGACAAAGATTCTGTAGATTCTGGGACAAATATTCCCAGGGTCTAAATCTCCCCTTCCTCTAAAGCCTGGTCAGGACTCAACGTCACCAAACAGACAAAATGGCCGGCCCACATACACGTTGTAGCCAATCAGAGCCGGAGATATTTATATCTTATATCCAGGCGTCAAATATTTTCTGTTTGCCTAGCAACAAAGGCAAGCACAGTATGGCGCAGTGAGAGAGCGCCCTGAGCGTCCTTAGCGGGAAGGGATCCAGAGACAATAAAACACTAGAATGCTGAGGAAATGAAAATAAAATCCTGCACGCACGCTCATCTCGTTCACCCTGTGTCAACGTGTCTATTGAAATAAATGGTAGCTTCAGGTAGAAATCGATATACAGTGTTTTACAGAAGTGGATAGTACACATTACATAAATGTGCTACCATGGTCATCTGGATACGACTTTGCGTGATGACAAACCTGGCTAACGTCTAGGGCCCCATAAATACACTTTGGCAAACTAAATATGACATTGACGTCAAGGCGCATAATAACACCATATGCTGCAACATTGTTGCCAGAGCATCAAGCTATTCTCGATCTATGTAACAGCGCCAAATTAAATGGGTAACAAAGTAACGTGCAAATCGAAGGTGATTCTCTGTTTTTTTTTTCCCAAATCCAGTAGCGTTCAGAAAGAATCAGCAAAAGCCCCTATATGTTGCATGACTTCCCAGTTCTCGCTGGTTACGTGGTTATGTAATCCATTCATTGCGCTAACTGAAGCAACCTTTTCTTTTAACTGACCTTTCTCCGAATGCATTCTTCGAAATAAGTTATATTCGCATGTGATGGGTGTAGTATAGTTTGCAGATAAAGCGAGTTTTAGCTTGCATAAACTTACCATAGCCTGTTCAATTTTGTTGTCTATGGCCACCACACTGGCTCCTGACGAACTGAAAGAATGAAAAGAAAACAAGTCTCAATACACTGCATCGGTAAGAATGAATGAAACTACTGTCGATGTTGCAGATCTAACACCAGTCATTTCAATACAATGAAATACAGTATACATATCCTTATACAGGTGACATCACTTCGACTGAAGACCATTCTAGAGCCAAGTGTTCAGGGTGTATTGAATAGACCGCAGACTATTCCTCTCAAATGCCACAAAGAAGCCGTACATGTTCTATTACTGTCATCAATGTAAATCAACTAATGTTATTTTACTGTCTTCAATGTAAATCAACTAAGGGGGTTAGCTACAGCATTTCCTGGGCCAGCAATAAGCAAAGCCATCCTAGTAATGCCCCATCACGACAAGTGCATTTTCTCTCACTGAGCCCAATCAAAATGGCAGCCTCAGCATTAACGTCAAACAAAGGCATTTGGCTATACTTGTATTTTAATAATCAAGTTCTCTATAATACATAGACTAAGTGTTGTATGATCAGTGTATAAAGCAGCGCTTCTTTCGGAATACAGAAATAATATTAGCTACCAGCAATAGGCATCCTCCTTGCAGCACAATGTCATCGTAAAATATATTTACCTATTGTCGAGCCTGACAGGTGAACTATCCGTGCTCAGTAACGAAGATAAAAACGAGATAGAAAAATTCCTTAACTGGCAAACACCGAGATCCATCGCCACTGTTGTATAGTACGGACTATTCATGCTATATCACAGATATAAACCAAGCTTTAAGCAACGAAAAACTCCTCTAGACGATTATCGTGTATCACAAATCACATTCTCTAGTTCCGTGGTTCGGAGAGGCGTTAGCAGGCACTTTATGTCCCTTCAGAAAAGCCTCGTATCCCGGGAAGCCTGAACATCTATCTACCGCTGCAGCACAAAGAATCTCCAAGGTCAGCTCATCTCCGCTCGGCTGAAAATCTGCAGCCCGGGGACATTTGCATAATGCATCTAAGAAAAACAGCGCTCCGATGCACCCGATTGGTGGAGGGATACTAATATTTGCATAATCTATGTAGAAAACGCCCCTACCTGCGGCTCAGCTGATTTCATTTTCATAAATTATTTAGAGGATGCACCCTCTGCCGAAACTGGGAAAAACCGGATGAGTTGGTGAGGAACACGACAGTACTTCAAAGACACAAAGGGACATTTACGTTTACTTGTCGAGAATCAGGCTACCAAGAAATGTCCGAATACCAGGAATTACACACGAGAAATGGACAAATGAAAAATGTATTTGGTACATTTACAACTACCAAAATGATTAAACGCGATGAAAGTGTATATTATGAACAAAAACGAATCAATCATTCACACAGAAAAATAACCTTTCAAGATCGTTGTGGATCCAAAAACAACTGAACATATCTGAATTGTATACAAGTTCTGCACGTCAACATACCGCCCCCTGGCGGTTACTATGAGCACAGCCCCACACCAGGATAACAACACTCTTGTCCACACAGGATTTACTCAAACCATTTAAGAATATCCAATTACAACAAGTGAACAAATGCATTCAGAACTCTTCCAGCACGTTTCGTATGTGCCAGGGACACAGGCACCTCAAACCATAGTCAGATACTAACCAAATCCACTTGAAATGCTCCTTGCACCATGTCTCTATTTTAGATAGACGCATTTGCTAATTTTATTAGTGCTCCAGAAATTAGAACTGTTGTGTGTCACTCCCCCCCCAAAAATAGCTTTAGCCACACAAAATACCTATTGACTGTAAGCAAAAAACTAAGGAGTGGGTAAGTGAATTGACAGGCAAGATGGATAATAACATGTACTTGTTTTGTTAATGTCCTCATGAAAATAATGTTAGAAAAATCTCAGAGACTGTAGACCTGTTAACCAAACCTCCTCGAATACCCTCAGCTGGTATTTGATGTATTCCAGAACTAGCACAGCTGATTCAAATGGTCACCTAATTATCAAGCCTCTCATTAGTTAAATCAGCTGAGGAGAGGTTTGGGAAACACTGCTGTAGACTATCCATCCAGAGTCCTTGACTTGTCTACACTAAGTCAGACATGTACCAGCCCTGTGCCCAACACACCTTACGACAACCATTACAGGAGATATTGGGCTTTTTCTACTCATGCCACCATGGCAAAACAAGATAAAATTACCACCCATTCTATCAAAGACAGCACAAACACACCATCAAAGCACGGATTCAACTGATCACTTCCTCATATTTACAGTGCCTGGTGGGGTGGCTTCTCCCTGACCCAAAGCTACACCTCTGAAATAAGAGCTGTAAGAACCTTTAGATGTTTTGATTCTGAGGTAGGAGATATCCATCAACTTAATTAAGGGGGTTCATTTTAAATAGCGCTTTTCCAGATGCTCCAAGAACTTTCGATTGTATGGGGCAAAGAAACACAACATATCCATTATCTGTGTGCAGCAAGCAACTGGGTGATGCCATGGCAGCCATTTTGCACCAGAGACAAGCTCATCACAGGCTGATATCTGTTCAGTGCTGCTGAAACATTGGCGTCTGAACTAGAGGTCGACCGATAATGATTTATCAACAGTAATACCGATTATTGGAGGCCCCAAAAAAGCCGATACCGATTAATCAGCCGATTTTTACAATTGATTTGTAATAATAACAATTACAACAATACTGAATGAATACTTATTTTAACTTAATATAATACATCAATAAAATCAATTTAGCCTCAAATAAATAATAAAACATGTTCAATTTGGTTTAAATAATGCAAAAATAAAGTGTTGGAGAAGTAAAAGTGCAATATGTACCATGTAAGAAAGCTAACGTATAAGTTCTTTGCTCAGAACATGAGAATATATGAAAGCTGGTGGTTCCTTTTAACATGAGTCTTCAATATTCCCAGGTAAGAAGTTTTAGGTTGTAGTTATTATAGTAATTATAGGACTATTTCTCTCTATACTATTTGTATTTCGTATCGCTTTGACTATTGGATGTTCTTATAGGCACTCTAGTATTGCCAGTGTAACAGTATAGCTTCCGTCCCACTCCTCGCCCCTACCTGGGCTCAAACCAGGAACACATCGACAACAGCCACCCTCGAAGCAGCGTTACCCATGCAGAGCGAGGGGAACAATTACTCCAAGTCTCAGAGCGAGTGATGTTTGAAACGCTATTAGCGCGCACCCCGCTAACTAGCTAGTCATTTCACATCGGTTACACCAGCCTCATCTCGGGAGTTGATGGGCTTGAAGTCATAAACAGCGCAATGCTTGAAGCACAGTAAAGAGCTGTTGGCAAAACGCACAAAAGTACTGTTTGAATTCATGCTTACGAGCTTGCGTCTGCCTACCACCACCCAGTCAGACCGCTCTATCAAATCATAGACTTAATTATAACACACAGAAATACGAGCCTTAGGTCATTAATATGGTCGAATCCGGAAACTATCCATCTCGAAAACAAGTTTCTTATTCCAGTGAAATACGGAACCGTTCCATATTTCATCTAACGGGTGGCATCCATAAGCCTAAATATTCCTGTTACATTGCACAACCTTCAATGTTAGGTCATAATTACGTAAAATTCTGGCAAATTTAGCTTACTGCATTCGCGTAACAGGCAGGCTCCTCGTGGAGTGCAATCCGAGGCAGGTGGTTAGAGCGTTGGACTAGTTAACTGTAAGGTTGCTGTCGTTCTGCTCCTGAACAAGGCAGTTAACCCACCGTTCCTAGGCCATCATTGAAAATAAGAATGTGTTAACCGACTTGCCAAGTTAAATAAAGGTGTTACATTAATATTATTATTCTTATTTTAAATTAGCGTCCAAAACTACCGTTTTCCGATTGTTATGAAAACTTGAAAATCATTCCTAATTAAATCGGCCATTCAGATTAATGGGTCGACCTCTAGTCTGAACTACACCAAACTATAGCTTGAAATCAAAGAAATATATACTTTCTCTTGTTAGACAACTTCAGTACTTGGATGTACAGAATGCACATGGACACATGCCTTGCTTGTCACGGAAGACACCGTAAAGGCCTAAAGGTTGTCTTATGGTGATCCATCTACAGTAACTGTCAGTAAAATGGCCTAGAGTTAGACAACAAAAAAAACAGCTTCTGTTCATTTGCGTAAAAGTTTTGGCTGAGAATTTTTTTTCGTAAACTCCACATACACACACAAGCGCAGGCTTGCCTCAGGGAGCTAGAATGTGTGAATATGGACATGACGTTCCAGGGGAGAGGATTGCACATTCTGCCTTTGAGGACTTCTGAACAACAAGTCCCTAAAGTAGGCCTAAAGCTACGAGAGCATCGTTTATTTCATAAGACAGGGCCTAGTGAGGGTTTCATTCTTGTTGAAATCCAGAACATTAACCATAGAGATCCTAGTTTCTATATTAATTTTAATGCAAACCAAACCATAACACGACAAGGATGTGGATGAGCATCCTAGTTGGCCTACTATGTGCAGCAGACAAAACCTTCACACATACAGGGGATTGAGTGTTGCCGTCTCAGTACTTCTGGGGGAAGAATGGAACAGTGTGGAACACTCATCCACATATCCTAGACATCATATACACACAGATCTCAAACACACCCTAAACACAACTCAAAAACAGACAACAACAAAAAAACACTTCACACAACTCAACCCGTCCCACATCTTACATTCCACACAGTCACATAAGACAGAAATCTGAACCCCGCTGTGTACAGGCTGTGTGCTGAGCTGGGGTGATTTATGCAAGTTCCCTCTTTTACACATACTACCTGGGAGGAAAGGAGGGAGAGAGGATGGCTGGGATACCTGAGAGGACAGGTGGGATAAAGGGAGGGAGAGGGTGGCCACTGTTGAAGAATGTCTTAATCCTGCCAGCAGGGTGCAGGGATTAATACCAAACAGAGACACAGAGTTAGAGACACACACTAGAGCCTTACACACAAATAAGAACAAATTCTTATTTACAATGACGGCCGACCCCGGCAAAAACCCTAACCCAGACGCTGGGCCAATTGTGCGCCTCCCTATGGGACTCCCAATCACGGCGGGTTGTGATACAGCCAGGAATCGAACCAGGGTCTGTAGTGACGGCTCTAGCACTGAGATGCAGTGCCATAGACCGCTGCGCCACTTGGGAGCGCATTTACGATAAACACAAAATAGGCTACTACATAGACATTAAGGTCACCCTTTCATCCGGTTATTCACAGATCTATCAGTCATAGGAAAGGTGTCCGTCTTTACACACAATTCACAGAAAGTTATCTAGTTCTGCAGAAGTTGGCTTGGTGTTAGTCTGAGGTTCAAACATAGCCCAGTGCTCAGTACTGAGTCCATCCAACAGTAACAGTGAATTAGAGGTCGACCGATAATGATTATTCAACGCCGATACCGATTATTGGAGGACCAAAAAAAAAAGCCGATACAGATTAATCGGCCGATTTTTAAAGATGTATTTGTAATAATGACAATTACAATAATACTGAACACTTATTTTAACTTAATATAATACATCAATAAAATCAATTTAGCCTCGAGTAAATAATGAAACATGTTCAATTTGGTTTAAATAATACAAAAACAAAAAGTGTTGGAGAAGAAAGTAAAAGTGCAATATGTGCTATGTAGGAAAGCTAATGTTTCAGTTCCTTGCTCAGAACATGAGAACATAGGAAAGCTGTTGGTTCCTTTTAACATGAGTCTTCAATACTCCCAGGTAAGAAGTTTTAGGTTGTAGATATTATAGGAATTATAGGACTATTTTCCTCTATACCATTTGTATTTCATTAACCTTTGACAATAGTCATGTTCTTATAGGCACTTTAGTATTGCCAGTGTAACAGTATAGCTTCCGTCCCTCTCCTCGCACCTCTATGGGCTCGAACCAGCAACACAACGACAACAGCCACCATCGAAGCAGCGTTACCCATGCAGAGCAAGGGGTACACCTACTAGAAGGCTCAGAACGAGTGATGTTTGAAACGCTATTAGCGCGCGCTAACTGGCTAGCCATTTTACTTCGGTTACAACAGCCTCATCTCGGGAGTTGATAGGCTTGAAGTCATAAACAGCGCACAACGAGGAGCTGCTGGCAAAACGCACAAAAGTGCTGTATGAATGAATGTTTACGCGCCTGCTTCTGCCTACCACTGCTCAGTCAGATACTTAGATACTTGTATGCTCAGTCAGATTATATGCAAGATGTAGAAGCACAGTGGCTAGGAAAACTCCCTGGAAAGGCAGGAACCTAGGAAGAAACCTAGAGAGGAGCCAGGCTCTGACTGTGCGGGGTGGAGATTTATAACAGTACATGGCCATTAAGGACAGATTTTTCTAATAGATGACCAGCAAGAGCAAATAATAATCAGTTGTTGTAGAGGGTGCAACAGGTCAAACATCAGGAGTAAATGTCACTTGGCTTTTCACAGCCGAGCATTCAGAAATGGCAGGTGCGGTAGAGAGTGTTGAAAACAGCATTCTGACACACACAGGAAACTGTTGAAATTGAAAAAAGCAGCAGCGTTGCAGTTCTTGACACACTCAAGCCAGTGCGCCTGGCACATACTACCACACCTTGTTCAAAGGCACTTAAATCACTTGTCTTACCCAATCACCCTCTGAATGGCACACATACACAATACGTTTCAATTGTCTAATCCTTCTTTAACCCGTCTCCTCTCCTTCAATTACACTGATTGAAGTGGATTTAACAGGTGACAACAATAAGTGATCATAGGTTGACCAGGTGAAAGCTTTGTCATGGAAAGAGCAGGTGTTCCTAATGTTTTCTACACTTCCTGTCCTCTTTGCCTGGAGGTGTCTTTAACCCAAATACAGACCCAAATATACATCTGGGAAGCGCACGACCTAACCTCAGTCTACCTAAACACACAACAGTGACACTGCGACCAGAAATGTCCAGATCAACTATAACATGTCTCCTAATGTTTTTTTTATTTAGGTTTTTACATATTGTTGTAATTTTTTGTCACTCAAATATCACATGAATACACATTAGATGTCAAAATGTATAGAATTGCAAGTAAAGTAGCTTTTAAACTCATTTTTTGTTGTTGCAGGAAATAAGCTTTAAACCTGCAAAATGTGTGTGAACAGTTTGTCATTTAACAGTGCCTGTGCCCCAAATGTGCAGGATGTTCCCCAAATCTGGAAAGGGGTGCCTCCGAGTGAAAAAGTTTGGAAACCCCTCAGGGCTGACCCCAATTAGTCGACTGGTAGATTGTTTGCTCGTTAGGCGATTGGTCGACCTAGATTGTTTTAGTCGAGCAGTATCTCACACTCACACACACACACACACACACACACACACACACACACACACACACACACACACACACACACACACACACACACACACACACACACACACACACACACACACACCAAAAAAATAAAGGGAACACTTAAACAACCCAATGTAACTCCAAGTCAATCACACTTCTGTGAAATCAAACTGTCCACTTAGGAAGCAACACTGATTGACAATAAATACAGTGCCTTGCGAAAGTATTCGGGCCCCCTTGAACTTTGCGACCTTTTGCCACATTTCAGGCTTCAAACAAAGATAAAACTGTATTTTTTTGTGAAGAATCAACAACAAGTGGGACACAATCATTTATTGGATATTTCAAACTTTAACAAATCAAAAACTGAAAAATTGGGCGTGCAAAATGATTCAGCCCCTTTACTTTCAGTGCAGCAAACTCTCTCCAGAAGTTCAGTAAGGATCTCTGAATGATCCAATGTTGACCTAAATGACTAATGATGATAAATACAATCCACCTGTGTGTAATCAAGTCTCCGTATAAATGCACCTGCACTGTGATAGTCTCAGAGGTCCGTTAAAAGCAATGAGAGCATCATGAAGAACAAGGAACACACCAGGCAGGTCATCAGCTTGTCTATATTGTCTCATCAGCTTTCCGCAATGCTTGAAGCACAGCACTGTTTATGACTTCAAGCCTATCAACTCCTGAGATTAAGCTGGCAATACTATAGTGCCTATAAGAACATCCAATAGTCAAAGGCCTATGAAATACAAATGATAGTGAGAAATATATAGCAGTCTGCAGCGCGGGCAAAAAGTTGCTCCAGAACACCCCCCCCAATAAATGTCCCACCATGATTGTGTCCACCACGAAAAAAACCCTGCACCAACACCCCCAAACTACTTTCCGCAGCTAAGCTTGCTACTGTAGCTAGCTAGCTTCTTTGCAATGACTTGGTGCAGTCAAGAGAGGCACTACCAGATGGTATGATAGACAAACTTGTTGATGCAATAGGTAATCTAACTAGCACGAGTCGGTTTGGCTACTTTCGCTGTCTTCCTCCATGCCACACATACCGGCCCCCGCACCTCTTGCCCTTCCCCCACCCTTCTGCTAAAACCAGCGCAGCAGCTCTCTCAAGTCACGTGATCAAGTCTCCATTGCCATTTTAAAATGACGTTATTAAAAAACAAACATATTTAGACTATTCGGATACCTGAAAAAATATGTTAATTATTCATATTCTGAAATAATTTCACATGCCCATCCCTACACTTAACACTTAACAAATCATTAGTCTGACCAAGACAAAAGACAGACAATTCAGCTTAGTGCATCCCTTCCTTTGCTTGTTTCCAGACTCCTGTACAGTAAGAGCAGACATACAGTCTATACCTCTTCAACTACAGTATTAAGACACTAACCCTGTTAGCAGACATGCTAGGGGAGGACTAGGTCAGTATAGTCAACAGTAGACTAGATCCAGTAAGGGGGGACTAGGTCAGTATTGTCAACAGTAGACTAGATCCAGTAAGGGGGGACCAGGTCAGTATTGTCAACAGTAGACTAGATCCAGTAAGGGGGGACTAGGTCAGTATTGTCAACAGTAGACTAGATCCAGTAAGGGAGGACTAGGTCAGTATTGTCAACAGTAGACTAGATCCAGGAAGGGGGGACCAGGTCAGTATTGTCAACAGTAGACTAGATCCAGTAAGGGAGGACTAGGTCAGTATTGTCAACAGTAGACTAGATCCAGTAAGGGGGGACTAGGTCAGTATTGTCAACAGTAGACTAGATCCAGTAAGGGAGGACTAGGTCAGTATTGTCAACAGTAGACTAGATCCAGGAAGGGGGGACTAGGTCAGTATTGTCAACAGTAGACTAGATCCAGGAAGGGAGGACTAGGTCAGTATTGTCAACAGTAGACTAGATCCAGTAAGGGAGGACTAGGTCAGTATTGTCAACAGTAGACTAGATCCAGTAAGGGGGGACCAGGTCAGTATTGTCAACAGTAGACTAGATCCAGTAGACTAGGGGGACTAGGTCAGTATTGTCAACAGTAGACTAGATCCAGGAAGGGGGACTAGGTCAGTATTGTCAACAGTAGACTAGATCCAGGAAGGGGGGACTAGGTCAGTATTGTCAACAGTAGACTAGATCCAGGAAGGGGGGACTAGGTCAGTATTGTCAACAGTAGACTAGATCCAGGAAGGGGGGACTAGGTCAGTATTGTCAACAGTAGACTAGATCCAGTAAGGGGGGACTAGGTCAGTATTGTCAACAGTAGACTAGATCCAGGAAGGGGGACTAGGTCAGTATTGTCAACATTAGACTAGATCCAGTAAGGGGGGACTAGGTCATTATTGTCAACAGTAGACTAAATCCAGGAAGGGGGACTAGGTCAGTATTGTCAACAGTAGACTAGATCCAGGAAGGGGGACTAGGTCAGTATTGTCAACAGTAGACTAGATCCAGTAAGGGGGACTAGGTCAGTATTGTCAACAGTAGACTAGATCCAGTAAGGGGGACTAGGTCAGTATTGTCAACAGTAGACTAGATTCAGTAAGGGGGGACTAGGTCAGTATTGTCAACAGTAGACTAGATCCAGTAAGGGGGGACCAGGTCAGTATTGTCAACAGTAGACTAGATCCAGTAAGGGAGGACTAGGTCAGTATTGTCAACAGTAGACTAGATCCAGGAAGGGGGGACTAGGTCAGTATTGTCAACAGTAGACTAGATCCAGTAAGGGGGGACCAGGTCAGTATTGTCAACAGTAGACTAAATCCAGGAAGGGGGGACTAGGTCAGTATTGTCAACAGTAGACTAGATCCAGTAAGGGAGGACTAGGTCAGTATTGTCAACAGTAGACTAGATCCAGTAAGGGGGGACTAGGTACGTATTGTCAACAGTAGACTAGATCCAGTAAGGGAGGACTAGGTCAGTATTGTCAACCGTAGACTAGATTCAGTAAGGGGGGACTAGGTCAGTATTGTCAACAGTAGACTAGATCCAGTAAGGGGGGACCAGGTCAGTATTGTCAACAGTAGACTAGATCCAGTAAGGGAGGACTAGGTCAGTATTGTCAACAGTAGACTAGATCCAGTAAGGGGGACTAGGTCAGTATTGTCAACAGTAGACTAGATCCAGTAAGGGGGACTAGGTCAGTATTGTCAACAGTAGACTAGATTCAGTAAGGGGGACTAGGTCAGTATTGTCAACAGTAGACTAGATCCAGTAAGGGGGACCAGGTCAGTATTGTCAACAGTAGACTAGATCCAGTAAGGGAGGACTAGGTCAGTATTGTCAACAGTAGACTAGATCCAGTAAGGGGGACTAGGTCAGTATTGTCAACAGTAGACTAGATCCAGTAAGGGGGACTTGGTCAGTATTGTCAACAGTAGACTAGATCCAGTAAGGGGGACTTGGTCAGTATTGTCAACAGTAGACTAGATCCAGTAAGGGGGACTAGGTCAGTATTGTCAACAGTAGACTAGATCCAGGAAGGGGGACTAGGTCAGTATTGTCAACAGTAGACTAGATCCAGTAAGGGGGACTAGGTCAGTATTGTCAACAGTAGACTAGATCCAGGAAGGGGGGGACTAGGTCAGTATTGTCAACAGTAGACTAGATCCAGGAAGGGGGGACTAGGTCAGTATTGTCAACAGTAGACTAGATCCAGTAAGGGGGGACTAGGTCGGTATAGTCAACAGTAGACTAGATCCAGGAAGGGGGGACTAGGTCCGTATTGTCCATCTCCAGTTTAAGTCTTAGTTTACCTCTTGAGGTGCTGCTCCAGTTCCCAGAACAGCAGCTTCATGGCCATCTCGTCCTGGCCTTGCACCCGGACCACCCGCTCTCTCATCGGGCTGTCTGTTCACTCTCCTCCAATAGAATCAGATATTCCTCTTTTCTAGTCCCTCGCTCCCTTTCTTTTTATCTTCTCTGAGTCCCACCGGAGTGTGGAGAGCAGTGGTAGAGATGAGGGGACAAGCCAGGGCTGCGTGTGTCGGTTGGTGTGTGTGTGTGTGTGTGTCAATCCTCTGCATGCATCTCCAAGACAGGAGAACTAGCGACTGATTGAGCAAAAACAAGTGTAGGGCAGACGTGACATCACAGCACTGCGAGGTCATGTGACCTAGTTACATAAAAGCATCAACACAGATTAGCTTCTGCCCTGATGAGCACCGCTTCTACTCCTCTCCCTGGTGAGCCCTCTCCCTTCAGAGTGGAGCCCTCTGTGTTTAGGACGGACCCCTGACCCCCATTTAAGGCAGGGAGTCTGGCCTCTGTACTTGAGCCAGGTCTTTTCCTGTCACTTCTCATCAGTAGGGCGGGCTAAGAGTGGGCTTAACACCTGCACGCTCAAAACGAGTACAACACACACGACTGCAGACTATCAGCCAGCAGCCTGGGTCAGGGGAACACCACAGGCAAGGACAAAGCAGGGGGGGCTTCCCTGTTCAAATACACTGTGGGCTGAGTCAGAGGGGGGCTTTGTTGGTCACATGTCCAACTGTTGCAGTTTAGCCTAAAGAATACTGACCTGACCCATGATGAGACATTAAATCATACACAACTGACCACATACTTCATGCGCTATCCAATAACTTTTATTGATTACGACACCTTTTAGGGCTACAAGTGCTCCGATTGTTTGGTAAATTCAAGTGAACGATTATGGAGGACTAGTGAGGCCCAAAGATGGTGATTTGGTGGAAAATAGTATGTTGTAGAACATCATACTGTATTTTTATTGTAATTGTTCTCCTAATTATGCCTGGCCAAATTAACCCTGAGGGGATTGATCCAGTCATATTGTATTTCTTTGGGAAACAGTGGGTTAAAGATGCTGCCCCTGTCATTTCAGTCTAATCCCTACCATATATAATAGCCTATTTATTACACAACTCCCAGTTTATAAATAGCAAGTCTTAACATTCACTGTCTGATGGTGATTCCATGTAGGTCTATTTTAAGAATATTCTCCAGTTTATACTGTCATATCACCAATGGGACATCTCGGCTCTCATTTCCATAGCCAAAAAATGTGACTATACCGGAAGTTTCAAGCCTGGATAGGACAACTATGGATAGAGTAATTCACTGTGGGAAAATGATGAGTAGCCATTTTGGCATTAGGTTGTGGCGTGAGAGAGGTAGAAAGGGAGAGGGTGAGAGAGGTGCCATTTGAACATTTGGGCTGACAGCAGCAGGTCAAACAACAGAGCTGAGTCCTGCTCTCTCCGGCTCTCACCAGGGGAGAATGGACCAGATACACCGCCTCAGCACGTTGCTCTGTCTCAGAGAGCGAGAGAGAGGAATTGCCAGGGACCTCACGATACGGTATTATCACCATACTTAGGTGCCGATACGATATGTATTGCAATTCTCAAGATTCTATATGTATTGTGATTCGATACAGCAATTTTATTGTGATTTGATGTTCCAAATATATTGCTCACTATATGTCTGCTGCAGAGAAATGAGAAAGTATGATAAAATGAGTTGATCATTCATGGAAATAAAAAAAAGTGCTGAAAACATGTTGGCCCACTACTAAAAAAAAGAAGGATTACAAGCTATATGATGATAAATACCGGAGTTGACGTAGGTACACCCTACTAGCATTCAATAATTCTACCTAGTGAAAAAAACAAGTATGGAGTCAAGTATCGATATAATATTGTCCAAAATAATACTGTGATAGTTTCCCCCCCCATCACTAAACATCATGTGGTCAACTGGATCCAATACATCTTGATAGGTTCAGATAGAGCTTTACAGCCCACCATTCAACAAGTATGCTCAAACATTAAGATCAGTACAGGTCTACTAAGAAAGGTGTTTGTAAGAAAAACAAGAGCAGCAGGTATGACTAATGTGGCGTGAAACCTGGTATTAGCAGGACTAACACTCCAAAACACAAACACATGATGCACTGCTCAAAGACCTGTTGAACACACAGTGCTCAAAGAGGAAGATCTGGGGCGGAAAAGCTGGCAATTCTTACATGAACCATGAAGAGAGGAGGGGCAACAGAAAGAGGGAAGACAGAATGTCATAAGGTGAATGCACCAATTTGAGGGGAGCAGGAAATGGGGGGGGACAAGAAAAAAACGAGAGGGGGACAGAAAGCAGAAAGAGAGAGGGGGACAGAAAGCAAAAAGAGAGAGGGGGACAGAGACAAACAGAGAGATGGGGAAAGAAACAGTCAGTCGTGCCTGTATCTGTAACAGTGGTGTCCCTCCAGTCAGTCTGTGTGGAGCCACTGGGCTGTTGATGTGAGAAGTGACACGAGGGGGGGTGGCTTTACTAAAGCCTAGAACCAACTGCTGCTCCCCTCCACATGTAACCACCAACACAGCTAGGCCACATCAATGTGTGTGTGGTATGAACTGGGGCTTATCCACAGAGACAATGGCAGAGCTGTCCGATTTGGAGCGATGGGAGAGGAAAAGGGGACGATGACGCTAGAGGGAAGAGGAGAGGGAAAGAAAGAGGGGGGGGGGGGGCTCTATACATTGGCCTAGAACATGATGTTCTAACTCCAGACGGCTAGACAAACCAGAACATTACTTCCACTGCAGCAGCTGAGGGGATTGGGAGGGCTAAGCTGAGTTGGATGTATAATACTGCACACTCATCAAGTGTTAGGGGTCAGTCACATGTTATAGTGCATTATATGGACCCCCTGCGTGATAGCTTAATCAAACAGGATTGGTTGGCCCTTCCACACTAACCTGGACACACACACACACACACACACACACACACACACACACACACACACACACACACACACACACACACACACACACACACACACACACACACACACACGAGACAGACGGGGCAGATGGATGGTTTGTGATTGTAAATCCAGACCAGGCCTTCACACTACCTGCTGGTTTGAACCAGATAATAGATCATAATCCATTATATATTATGTACAAATTGTTTTTCTTTACTGGGAAATTAGACTGGATAAGTCTAGATAAAAATGCGTAAAAAAATAAAATAATCATACAGTATTCATGTGAAGTAACCTAGTACAGATCCTCATCAATATACTGTTAGTATAAACTAAATGAACAGTGTGTCAGTAATCAACAATGCCAAATTCAGGACATACAAGCTCTCACACACAATTAGGCAGATTTTTTCACAAGTAGGTATTTTGGCAAACCAGATGTGAAAAAAAAAATAGAATTGGGCTGCCTTTGAGAACACAGCCATATTACCTGCCACAGTTAACAGAAGGGTTAAGCTGAGGGCAGATGTGTTCATGTAGAGCAGGCCTGGACAATTATTTTCCATCGCGGGCCAGAACCATATTACAGGATTATACATGTGTATGACTGTGTTGACAGATATCTACTGGAAATCACATCCAGATATGCTATTCATTTAACTTTAACATGCACAGAAATAAACCACATCCACATTCTCCTTTTGGTAGGTATTTTCATTATTAAACATGCAATGAACTACACAGAGGGAAAAGTACACTGTGAATTCAGCACCACGGACAGAACTCTTGTTAACAGGTATGCACAAAAACATGAGAGAGAGCGCTCAACATTACATTTAAACGACTCAATCAACTCTCTGATGGGCATTGACTAGAGCAGTGAAGTCAGGTATAGTTTCTGACGTCGCTATGGGCAGGATTGCTGAGAGGTGAGAGTCAATAAGAGATTATCTGTGACGTGTTATATTCTGTTCACATACATAGGTTGACCCAAACAGTACAAACATCTGAGCAGAACTCCTATTCTTTGGAAAGTTTTGTTCATCAAGAGATGCATAGAACCTCAGTGTTTGAATAGTTCTCCAATCACTGCATCACTCTGAAGATCGATAAGCTCAAGTTGCAGGTCAGAAGCATTATCCACATTGAAGGTGAAAGGAGAGGAAACCAACAGCATGTCATTTCCCAACACTTTGAAATCCTCAACATTCACTGTTCAAAGCACGCAGCAGCGATGTATACTTCTCCCGCTGGTCATCTGATAGGGAACAGACTAGTAGTGTCAGAAGGTGGGTGAGATTGTTGGCTTCTACTTGGCAGGTCAGGATGAGTCATTTTCCCTTGAAGGCTGACAAGGCTGTACATCTAATGTGCAAAAAGGACCTTCCCTTGTAGTTTGGAATTCAGTTCATTCATGAGGGCCATGATGTCCACAGCGAACCATTCTTTATCTTGCAGTTGATGGAATTCCACATATTTCCTTCCATTTGCAAAAACGAAGTAATCTCCAACTTCAGGTCCCGCACCCTTTTAAGCACCTTCCCCAAACTCAGCCATCTCACGTTTGTGTGGAAGGGGAGCTCTGCATGACCCGACTGTCTCTTCCAACAGTGAGACAAACTGGTTGTGGTTTAATGATTTTGCTCTTAAGAAGTTTACCACTTTAGTGACTGTATCCACAATATGGCTCATTTTCAGAACACATTTACAAAGCACCTTCTGATGAAAAATGCAATGCAGGAAAATTATTTTCTGATCTGGGTTCAGCTCAGCTACTTGATGTTGTATCCTTTTCAAAAGACTAATGTTTTTTTCTGCCAAGTTTGGGCACCCATCAGTGGTCACACTGGATAACCTTTCAATACTCAGTCCCAGCTTTGCCACACACTTATTAACCTCCGCCAATAAATATTTCCCTGTGGTTGTGTTCTTCATTGACTGCACTGAAGCAAGCTCCTCTGTAATTGCACAGTCTGGGGTTATGCCTCGTGTCACATGCATCACTGCTCTCATCCAGGGCCAAGGAGAAATAGGTGAAATCCTTTACCTAGTCTTTCAACTGTTGTTCCATATTCTCTGCGAAGTCCTCAACACGCCATGTCACTGTTCGTCTTGACAGAGAAACTTTTTTTGTCGGGGCAAAGTACTGCTGCAGAGTCAAAAAATTATTTCATTAATTTGCCCTCAGCGAAATGCTTGCCATCTTTATCACTTTTATGGGACAGTACATAGCTAGCTCTCGCAATTCCGTCGTTTTCTGAATGCAGTTGTCAAAAGTCCTTATGCAACTGAGAAAGCAACTCTTTCGATGCCCTCTGCTCAGAAGACATATTCCTATATTTCTCTGCATGCTTTGTCTGGAAGTGTCAGGACAAGTTGTAGTCTTTCAAGATAGCGATGCTCTCTCTGCACACAGCTTTACCTGATACCTCAATAAATAAATATTTCGTTGTCCACTCTTGGCTGGAACACCCTTCATTCATTGTCTACTTTCCTTTGAAAAACTAATTTTATCACCATTTCTAGCTAGCTACTATTTGCAACTGACATGTGTGTCAGCCTGCCACTGTCTGTCCTTATGCAGTTATATATACGTGCCTTCAAAATAAAAGTCCCACAAGCGGTGGGAGTTAAATCATGACAAAGGTGAGTATTCATTGGGCTTTTAATTTGAATAACAAATACATTCTTCAAAACTTTGAATAACAATTTTTTGCCTGATACCAGCCACCTTCTTCTTTTAAAATAACAAATACATTCTTCAAAACTTTACAATCGCAAATTCTTCATGTGTCCGGAGCATGATTTTTTGCCTGACGTAGTGTAAACCAGCCACCTGCTTTTAAACGCATTGGACAGGCTTTGTGCTTTTCCCAAAGATTCTTTAGAACTAGAGCAAACACACGTGTCAAGTGTACTATAAGTTGGAGGCATTGTGTTCTTGTGGACTGTTGCTCTGTTAGCGGGTATGTGTGTTCACGCATGCATGTCCGTATTTGTGTGATGTACTCCTGTGCAGCTCATGTTCTACTGAGCAGCTTTTACCTGGCATCGGCAAGGAGACTTCAGAACACAAAACTGCAATAAAAACACACAACCCATCCCCCACTGACATACACAAGAGAGTAGAAAGAATAGGGTGTGGAGTGAGTTAAGTACACAGACTAGTCAGAACTCTGTGATATTTCAGAAAAGCAAGGCCAAACCTCCCCATACATAATGTTCGTGTTTATCTCTAACCTCCTCAAATAGAACATCCCCATTCTAATCCAAATTCTCCACAATATCACCTCTGTGTCTGAACTAGGGGATTTCATTTGTATGTAGTGCCATCCTTGAGCTGTTCTGGTCTATTAATGTTCTGTATAACTTCATGTTTCATGTTTTGTCTGGACCCCAGGATGAGTAGCTGCTGCTATCACAACAGCTCATGGAGATTAGAGGTCGACCGATTAATCGGAATGGCCGATTTCAAGTTTTCATAATAATCGGAAATCTGTATTTTTGGGCGCCGATTTACAATTATTATTTTTATACCTTTATTTAACTAGGCAAGTCAGTTAAGAACACATTCTTATTTTCAATGACGGCCTAGGAACTGTGGGTTAACTGCCTGTGTTCAGGGAAAGAACGACAGATTTTCACTTCCAATCTTGCAACCGCACAGTTAACTAGTCCAAGGCTCTAACCATTGTACTCCACGAGTAGCCTGCCTGTTACGCAAATGCAGTAGAAGCCAAGGTAAATTGCTAGCTAGCATTAAACGCATCTTTAAATAAACAATCAATCATAATCACTATTGTAAAGTGACTGTTCCACTGGATGTCATAAGGTGAATGCACCAATTTGTAAGTCGCTCTGGATAAGAGCGTCTGCTAAATGACTTAAATGTAATGTAAATGTTATAACTACTAATCCAGTTTAATATTAACCAGGCGAAATGATAATTTCTCTTGCGTTCATTGCACGCAGAGTCAGGGTATATGCAATAGTTTGGGCTGCCTGGCTCATTGCGAACTAATTTGACAGAATTTTACGTAATTATGACATACATTGAAGGTTGTGCAATGTAACAAGAATATTTAGACTTAGGGACGCCACCCGTTAAAATACCGAAAGGCTCCGTATTTCACTGAAATAATAAACGTTTTGTTTTAGAAATGATCGTTTCTGGATTCAATCTTATTAATGACCAAAGGCTCGGCTTTTGTGGGGCGATGGGTAACGATGCTTCGAGTGTTCCTGGTTCGAGCCCAGGTAGGGGCGAGGAGAGGGACGGAAGCTATACTTTTACACTGGCAATACTAAAGTGCCTATAAAAACATCCAATAGTCAAAGGTATATGAAATACAAATAGTATAGAGAGAAATAGTCCTATAAATACTATATTAACTACAACCTAAAACCTCTTACCTTGGAATATTTAAGTCTCGTGTTAAAAGGAACCACCAACTTTCATATGTTCTCATGTTTTGAGCAATGAATTTAAACATTAGCTTTTTTATATGGTACATACTTTGTTTTTGCATTATTTAACCCAAATTGAACATGTTTCATTATTTATTTGAGGCTAAATTGATTTTATTGATGTTTTATATTAAGTTAAAATAAGTGTTCATTCAGTATTGTTGTAATTGTCATTATTACAAAAAAAAAATATATATATATAAAATTATATATATAATATATATATTTTTGTTTAAATAAATCGTCCGATTAAATCGGTATCAGCTTTTTTGGTCCTCCAATAATCGGTATCGCCGTTGAAACATCATAATTGGTCGACCTCTAATGGAGATCCCCAAAAATAACACTTACTACACTACCAGATTTACAGCTCAAACTCCCCCCGCCCTCCCACCCAATCCATCCCTCTCTTCATCTGCCCATCTGTCTGGTCCAGCATATCAAATTGGGTGTCAAATGAAAGCTAAGAGTATCGGTTTTGGGAAATTAAGGCATATACAGTTACCCCCCACCTGAAAAATGAGGCATAAGTAATGGCTTTGATTTCTGGATAAACATATGGAAAAGGGTTTTTAGAAAACATCTACCAGAAAAAGTCTTAAAAAGGTATCAGAAATGCATCAAAACACAATGTTCACAGAATATCAACACATATTTAGTTAAATTGATTACCTTCTTTAAGAAATATTGCCTTGTAATTCCATTACCAAAACCCTGCATATTTTAAAGATATTTTTTAATTTCTCTCCATCATGAGGGAGGATAATGAAAGTTCAGAGTAACAAATAATGAAAGACCTACCAATCATAGCGATTTTACTGATGTCAATTTTATTCATGAATTATTAAGTGATTAAAACTCATAACTCCATTACCAATTTGGGAATGGAATTACTGCAACTGAATTGGCTACAATGGGAAATCATAAGTGACAAACCACAGTTGGGTCACATGCTTAACGTCCTCCCTTCCACTGGCATACTGTTATGTTCAACTCATAGCTGTTTTCTTACTCTTTCTGTTATCTGGTTGTCAAACCAAGAGAGTTAAAACAGTCTGGACAACCCCTCCCTCCAGTTAATATCACCTCTTCCCAGCTCTTACTGACACCTACCCATGAGCCCACTATTTCCATTCACTGTGACCAGCATCCACACCCACTGAGCACTGACCAACACCGGACATCAACAACATTGAAAAGTAGTTGAGATATGGTCACTCCACCCTGGCCTTGATGTTACCGTCCACAGACTAACCGGACCAAATCTGAACCCATCATAGAATTATGTTTCACAAGTTTGGATAGCACAGTACATTACAGTACAATGAGTAGAGCACAGTACAATACTGTACAAAAAGTAGTACAGTATATTGTACTGTACTGCACTAAACTCTACCCTGCTGTATTGTACTGCACTGTAGTCTACTGTGGTCTGCTGTGATGACCAGATTTGTGAAACATGAGAATGACATTCATATCCATAATTCTGCATTTCTGTGTAGTAGAGATCAGGAATCCATGATGTAATCCCATTACCATAATTCCATTACAAGGTGTAAATCCACTTCACTTCAATAACCAAAAGAGATTTCTTCAAACTCAAGGTGCCATGTCATAGCTGACATCCCATTCTTTCTGCAGACATCTATAAATCTTAATTCGGAGCAGATATTTAACAGTCTTTGGAAACCATGGTTACATTTTTTTTTAAACCTGAGGGAGATTTTACTTTCAGTAAAATGTTGTAGTCCTTGTGCATAGATTTGTATGGTTTGTTAAATTTCGATAATATTTGTGTGACATACATTTTAAAGTGAATGAGTCAAAGCGTCATTCCGTTACCGTGGAATTGCCCTGCTATGTCCTACTTCTGACTGGAACAGTAGTGGGAAACCGGTACAAGCCGGTTTGGATGGAGGGAGAGAAGGACAGCCAAATAGCTTTCCAACCTACAGCTCCATGACACAGCAGAGAGCTGAGGGCAGAGGGTATAGAGAGGACATAAGATGGAAGTGGGCAGCAGCAATCACCCAGCCCATCCATGCCCTCTCACAGAGACACATTAACTACTGGGGCTCAGTGATATACCCACTTATCATTCGCTCTATCAGACTTGAATACTCATGAACACAGAGAAAACAAAGATAGGCTACTACCAAGAGACACAAACATGCCTGACAGAGGGTCTCAATGTGACTTTTCCTCACTGGTTCTCTGAAATGCTACAGTATAGCCTAATAATAAGTATCCATCTGCACATTATTGGACAAGGACGTTACAAAGTGGTTTAACTAAGGGACTACTGCAAGCAGCACTTAGCATAAAGGATGTCATAAGGTGAATGCACCAATTTGTAAGTCGCTCTGGATAAGAGCGTCTGCTAAATGACTTAAATGTAAATGTAAATAAAGTTGTGTTATAAGCTGTGGTCCATGTTGTAGACCTTTTTAACAACTTTTTGAAGAGCAGCAGAAATGAACTGCAGAAACCCAAACACGTTTGGTGCATTTGCAAACAGCTAGCCAGCTAAACTAGCTAACTTAGTCTAGTTGTTTTCTCAAGGTTTTGACCATAGTATTCGTGGGTGGGGTGGTCCTTAAGTCCAGAGACCAATCCATTTTTGAAAATGAAAGTTCAATCAATCAAATTTATTTATATAGCCCTTCTTACATCAGCTGATATCTCAAAGTGCTGTACAGAAACTCAGCCTACAACCCCAAACAGCAAACAATGCAGGCAAAGAAGCACAGTGGCTAGGAAAAACTCCCTAGGAAAAACCTAGAGAGGAACCAGACTATGAGGGGTGGCCAGTCCTCTTCTGGCCGTGCCGGGTGGAGATAAGAACATGGCCAAGATGTTCAAATGTTCAGAAATGACCAGCATGGTCAAATAATAATAATCACAGTAGTTGTCGAGGGTGCAACAGGTCAGCACCCAAAGAAGCATGGCAGTGGGTTGCGTAGCCTGCATGGCTAGTAACTTCAGAAGCAGGAGGTGGCTGCGCCTAGATGACGTGTAGCACACAGGTCCGTTTCTTTAGCAAGTTAACCATCTATTCTAGGTAACGTCAGCTAGCTAGAGAAATAGACAGCCATCCAATATTCATTTTTTTTGCATGATCTGCTAAAAAAAACATGTTAGCTACTTAGCTAGTTTAGCTACTAGCTATCTAATGAACACACTTTCAGTCCAAAAGAGAGAACACAATACAAAAACATAAGTGCAACAAAATATCAAATGTTATATCACTTGATGAAGCAAGTCCTTGTCTAATTTGTTTCCTAACCTCAGACACAGAGCCCTGTGAAAGCTGTTAAAACCGGTCTGTGGACAAAGGTCTCAAAGAAAGTCCCAAGTCCTGGAGAGACTGAAGGGTATATCTCCAATGGGTTATATATGCTATTGGTTTACTGTTAAAATTGGTTGTAGGACTACAAAAATACTGTTAAAAGTAACAATGCATAGACATAAAACATGCATGGCAACCTAGCTACCGGGTGCAGATGTTTCTGTTCAACCCTGACATTCTGCTTATTATTTTGATTAGAAAATAATAATTTAACTATTCAATTTTCTCTTGTTTTGGAGTAAGATTAATGTCTAAACCCAGACTGGGGGCGAACATGACAACAACCCTAAGCATGCCGCCAAGACAACGCAGGAGTGGCTTCAGGACAAGTCTCTGAATGTCCTTGACTGGCTCAGCCAAAGTCCGGCCCTGAACCTGATCAAACATCTCTGGAGAGACCTGAAAATAGTTTTGCAAGCAACGCTCAACAAAAATAATTCAAAACGACTTTTCATTATGGGGTATTGTGCGTAGGTTGAGGGAAAATAATGATTTAATCAATTTTAGAATAAGGCTGCAACGTAACAAAATGTGGAAAAGGTCACGAGGTGTGAATACTTTCCGAAGGCCCTGTATGATGGGATTTTTATTGGCCTTGTGGGCATGTCAAATGCACTTGTACATGTGGCTTGTCATTTCTATAATGAAACAGGATTAACAAATCTACACATTGTTAACATTTTGTTGAGATGTTTCCTCCATTTTAAATGATACAATTAGAAATAGGAAAAGCACATCTGAGAACTTGTGTGGGAAATAATTTGCTGATACTGGCAAGATAACTGTGGATTTTTGTTTTTTATCAGACAATTAACTGGGGTAACAATGTTGATGGACGCCAGCTACTGTACATGCCGTCATGAAATGGATTAGTGCAAGTCCCACCCTTGTAATGAAGGTAGGCCTTAAGGATGACATGCTCAGGAAAGAGACATTAGCAAATATCACTATCATGAGGGTGTGCAAAATGGAATATTTTAAGGTTAATTTGTCATTTGTTTGCTTCATCTTGTATATCATCCTGGTGTAATTAATATGCAGTTCACAATTATTACCACTAGCTAGGTCTCATAACATGAGGTTGATAATACATGCCTAGCACAAGCTAGCAGTTCAATACAATTACATTATGTTTGTTGAAACTAAGTGGGCAATACACCTGGGTAAAATATAGTTGTGTTTTGGAGGAAGCAAACAAAGACCTAGGAGAGAGATTGGTGACGGGGGGGGGGGGGGGGGTTGATTGTACTGCTGCTAGCCAACTTTTGATGTAAACAATTAGTTATATTGTTGGCTGTCGTGAGAGAACTTCATCTATCTTGCTGAATAACCAGGTTAAACTGAGCTTTCTATACAGTCACATCCCGCTAGCTATGTGGTTATTTCTGTGCTAGCCAAGTGTAGCCCACACTTGCCACAGCACCGAATGTTTACTGGGGAACCTCTTGGTTGTGCGTGCATATAGAACTTGCTACTGTTTTGACAGTTGAAAAGGTCTTCATAATAATAGTTCTCCCTGAACGAGCCAACTGAAGCTCCTGATTACATGCTCCAATACACCCAGTCTCCATAGGTCTGTCAGGCCAGAATATAGGAGAAATTACATCTACACATTAAATGATGCACACAGAGCAGTCATTGCTCCCTCTCAAATCCTCCATTGTTCACTGTGTGAGAAACGGGACCTGTAGAAAACCTAAACAGCAGGTGGAAGAGTGAAAACTGGTACACTACACCCACAATAACATCTGCTAAACACATATGTGGCCAATTCAATTTGATTTGATTCACACTTGAATATTGACTTAAATAGATGAGTTTTGTTGATCTGTAATCTGCAGTTCATTCTGGGAGGCCGTCCTTCTTAAACCCTGGCCTGTAGACCTATAGGATCTTACCCATTCCTTCCTCCGTGTGTGCGTTGTATCTAATTAGATGTCCAGAGAGAGGGAGAGGAGGAACTGAGTGGATTAACTAGAGACTGCATCAGGCCAAAGGCAGTGACGACAGGGGACTAACATAAGAAGTACGTGATCCCACACACACACAGCTCAGTGGCTGCAGCGCCATACATGAACTACGGAAGATTACATACACTTAGGTTGGAGTCATTAAAAGTCGTTTTTCAACCACTCCACAAATGTATTGCTGACAAACTATAATTTTGGTAAATCGGTTAGGACATCAACTTTGTGCATTACACAAGTCATTTTTCCAATAATTGTTTACAGACAGATTTCACTTATAATTCACTTTATCACAATTCCAGTGAGTCAAACGAAACAAAAATAGAACAGTTTGGTCATATTGACCATCGTTATGTTTGGAGGAAAAGGGGGAGGCTTGCAAGTCGAAGAACACCATCCCAACTGTGAAGCACGGGGGTGGCAGCATCATGGTGGGGGTGCATTGCTGCAGGAGGGACTGGTGCACTTCACAAAATAGATGTCATCATGAGTATGGAAAAATATATTGAAGCAACAGCTCAAGACATCAGTCAGGAAGTTAAAGCTTGGTCACAAAGAATACTTCCAAACTTGTGGCAAAATGGCGTACGGACAACAAAGTCAAGGTATTGGAGTGGCGATCAATCCCATAGAAAACTTGTGGGCAGAACTGAAAAAGTGTGTGCGAGCAAGGAGGCCTACAAACCTGACTCAGTTACACCAGCTCTGTCAAGAGGAATAGGACAAAATTCACCCAACTTATTGTGGGAAGCTTGTGGAAGGCTACCTGAAACGTTTGATCCAAGTTAAACAATTTAACGGCTATGATAGCAAATACTGATTAAGTGTATGTAAACGTCTGATCCACTGGGAATGTGATGAAAAAATAAAAGCTGAAATAAATCACTGCTATTTTTCTGATATTTCACATTCTAAAATAAAGTGGTGATCCTAACTGACTTAAGACAGGGAATTTTTTACTAGGATTAAATGTCAGGAATTGTGAAAAATGGAGTTTAAATGCATTTGGCTACGGTGTCTGTAAACTTCCGACTTCAACTGTATATTTACCTCGTGTGTATTTATGGACCACTAACAGATTGAGAGAATGAGTCCATCTACCGGTATGCTACTACTTTCACAGAAAACCACAAAAAGGTATTTCTTTGCTAATTAACTCAAGACACTGGCCTGTGTCCTGTCCTGAGTTGTAACACACTCACAGATACAACCTACAGCCTATCTACAACTGTTGAGGCCAATGTAGCTGCTGTGCGCATATGAGTGTTTATATATTATGATATTGAGAAAGCAGAGGCCAGAGGGACAGAGAAAGAGAGAATAACAAAGGAAGAAAAAGCTAGAGGGATGGAGCGAGAGAGAGGAGCTGTTGTGTGGGTGGATGCGACCGGTTTGAACCGGTCAGCTGTGACTCTTACTGAGTGTTGAAAGGACAGCCCCTTTTACAGCAATGCATCCCTGCAGAACAGTTAGAATGCTTTAGCCAGAGGCCTGCAGTAGTCAGTAAATACAAGGGGTCCGGGGCCATTTGGGGTCCACCATCTGATGCCATTACTGGTCAACGGTGTCAAGTGGTCAAAGTGCATTCAAAGGGCAGGTCAGGAGAGAACATGGAAAAAAGAGAGGGAGACAAACAGATGAACATATAGTACAGTACATTTTGCCACAAGCCACTTCCGACTGATTTCAAAGAAGAAAACTTTTACTGGAAGAATGATTGTAAAATCTGTTTCATTCTGTAACCAAATGTATATCTGCACAGTTATTTGTGTAAATGTGTTTTTGAAAAATGTTCAGTGAATTGTTCAGTGTTCCTTGTGCATAGAGTTGTATGGTTTGTTAAAAACTTTGAAATCAATGGTTGTTGGTATACATTTTAAAGTGAAAAATCTGAGTTTCAGCGTAATTCCATTGCCATGGAATTTCCCATAGGTTTACAGTAAATATGTCTGTATAATACACAAATAGTGTGTATGTGTTGATGTATGAGGGGTTTTGGGTTAGGCAAGGGCAGGACCAGTGACTAGGCCAAAGGGGAGGATAGAGCAAAACAATTGGTTGTTCCTGTGTGTAGGCTACACACCGTTACACCACAGAAAAGCACTTCCTAAAAAAATGGCCATATAATATGACACCTGTGAGTCACCCCACACACCCTCTTGCTCTCGTTCTCATTCTTTCTCTAGTCCCTAAGCCTGCTGACTCATTCAACCCAGAGCCATAGGGTCTATCCTCACTCAGCTTAATCTAAATCAACACTACATCATTACCATAAATAGGCATACATTGTGTTCCATACATTAAGAGGCAGACAGAGGCCAGGGTGTGGTTTTGTCATGGTTAATCATCGTTAAATCAATCAAAACAGTCACCCTGCAGGTGTTTCCCGGGCTCAAAGTAGGGCTAGGCGATTTCGAATTAATCTGAATGAATGTTCTTGCACTATATTCTAAAATGCCTGTATTGCAGAATCTAGGTATCTAGGTAGAATCTAGTATTTATGTGCGTTTATGTCCGCTTGTTCTCATGTTGTCTTTTTGGTCTGGTCTAATTTGCTCTTTCTGTGCACGTTCCCATTTACACCAGAGATCTGTATATAAGGATGTTGCCGCCCTAACAATGGGAGTTGTTGTCCCAAAGAAGGGGCATGCAACAAGCTTAGGTTCAAAATAAGCGCATCAAAACGCATTGGGCTTATTTTGGAGAGAGTGAAACCTCTCGCTTCGCCTATTTCTCCCAAGCCCTTCCCTCTACAACAACAACAAAGGTGAGAGTACCTTCTTCCTCTCTGACAAACGGTTTCAACTCGCTATTTGAATTGGAGGTTTACTACAACAGAATTGGTTATATGGACACAGAAAAAATGGGAGACATTATTTGACTGTAATAGAGGATAAATTAACCTTTCGATTCCTACCCTGTTTATATTTCAACTACTCAAATTTCGAGCAGAGCAGACACTACTAAAACAGATCTACCAATGAACAATCATTCCGGAAAATGAACGCTTAGTTTGTCATGCGCATATTAAGGTACCACGTATCGCTAGCAGCATTTTAGTCATATAAAGATTATTATATTCGATGTTAAGTCTGTTTTATAAATGTGAAATAGGCATAAAATAATTAAGGAATTTGCCACTCGTTCCCATTCTGATAAATAAGGTAGGCCACTTGATTTCAACATCTGAACAAAGTGGACAGGCTAGCATGCTGTTCAAATAGTTGGAGATGGACAGAATGTTGTGTTCATAACAATTCAACTGTTTTTCCTTGTTAGCTGAATTCAGAGCTTGTGAAATTATACCTAGATCCAAGTTGGCTAAACTTGAAATATAAAATATTAGCTGGCTATTCACTAGCACGTGGGCTTGTGCTTGAGAGATTGTTTATGCCTGCTACATTATTCGTGAAGGTGCATTTTGCATGGTTCTGGTTACATTTGTAACAAAAAGGTCATTTTTATAGACAGACCTGAAAGCCAGATCAGTGATTGAAAAAAAAGCAATTACAACTATTTTGTTTAAACGAGCTCTGAATTAATTCGATTATTGCTGACTGTTTTAAATGCAGTGTATTTGACCTTTACATTGTACAGCAAAGTGAATTTAGAGATAATATATAGATATATTTTTAAATCAAGATATATTGTGAATTGCCCACACTTTTCAAAAAATGTGAGATAATGGTTTTAGACCATATCGCCCAGCCCTAGCTTATGTGCTGACATTATATAACTGTCCACTGGTCTCCCAGTTCAAACGAGTACAGCATATCTCTAGACTCTAAACCACTTCAATAGACCCCGTGGGGAATATTTACACAGTATAGGGCTACGTTTTGTCCTCTCTCTCCGCTCTCTCCTCTTCCTTCAAAACCAATCAGGGAGTTTGTCCAGTGAGCAGTAGATGGAGGAGGCTGATTAGAGGAGTGACACTGACAACTGGTGGACATCAGAGGTAACAGCATAGTTCACAGGTCTCAGATGTATGCAGCACAATGGATGTCTAGCCAACATGAATTTGATCTCCACCTATATGCCAGAAATAGCCTCGGGCCCTATACTTACTAGATTACTGCCAATGATACATATTTAAGTATTAGATGACAATGGCAAACAAAATAATGATATTGGGCCTATATTATAGGCAAGGGCTATAGGCAAGGGCCACATTAGAAAAAGGGTATTTACAAGTGCATCAGACATTTCCATTACTCTTCCTAAAATCGTTATAAGAACAATGGCAAACAATTATAATCTTATAAACTCACTTTCATTCAAATTCAATTTAGCTAGAAGTTCATTTTAAGTGCTTTAAGAGTAGCCTTATTCAGTGCATCAAATTCTTTAAATAATGGAACACATTATTTACTGTTTTACGTACTTAATCTTTGTTTTTTTTTTACACATAGAAAACAAACATTTTACGTATGGCATCTGTTGACCAGCATCATATTCTGTTCTATTTTTTAATTATTTACCACTTATTTTCTGTCTTCTCTTGTTACACATAAAAACATTTTATGCATGGCATCTCTCAGTTGTCTACCTTTTGCGGAGAAGTCTCTCTCCCCCCACATCAGTAGAGAACGGGCCCTATAACAACCTGCACAACCAGTTTTATCCCTCCCCTGTAGTCCCAAATAAAGTCAATTCAAATCGATAGATAATATCAGAAGATCACCTTTGGCAGTGACTAACTGAGTCTTTATGATTAAGTCTATGAGCTTTGCACACCTGGATTGTACAATATTTGCACATTCTTTCAAAATTCTTCATGCGCTGTCAAGTTAGTTGTATTTTTAATGGCTTTGCCTTGGCTGTGTGCTTAGGGTTGTTCTTCTGTTGGAAGCTGAACCTTCACCCCAGTCTGAGGTCCTGAGCGCTCAGGCCAAAAGAGTTCAGTCTTAGTTTCATCAGACGAGAGAATATTATTTCTCGTGGTCAGAGTCCTTTACGTTCCTTTTGGTAAACTCCAAGCAGGCTGTCACGTGCCCGTTACTGAGGAGTGGCTTCCGTCACGTGCCCGTTACTGAGGAGTGGCTTCCGTCACGTGCCCGTTACTGAGGAGTGGCTTCCGTCACGTGCCCGTTACTGGGGAGTGGCTTCCGTCACGTGCCCGTTACTGGGGAGTGGCTTCCGTCACGTGCCCGTTACTGGGGAGTGGCTTCCGTCACGTGCCCGTTACTGGGGAGTGGCTTCCGTCACGTGCCCGTTACTGGGGAGTGGCTTCCGTCACGTGCCCGTTACTGGGGAGTGGCTTCCGTCACGTGCCCGTTACTGGGGAGTGGCTTCCGTCACGTGCCCGTTACTGGGGAGTGGCCCGTCACGTGCCCGTTACTGGGGAGTGGCTTCCGTCACGTGCCCGTTACTGGGGAGTGGCTTCCGTCACGTGCCCGTTACTGGGGAGTGGCTTCCGTCACGTGCCCGTTACTGGGGAGTGGCTTCCGTCACGTGCCCGTTACTGGGGAGTGGCTTCCGTCACGTGCCCGTTACTGGGGAGTGGCTTCCGTCACGTGCCCGTTACTGGGGAGTGGCTTCCGTCACGTGCCCGTTACTGGGGAGTGGCTTCCGTGCCCGTTACTGGGGAGTGGCTTCCGTCACGTGCCCGTTACTGGGGAGTGGCTTCCGTCACGTGCCCGTTACTGGGAGTGGCTTCCGTCACGTGCCCGTTACTGGGGAGTGGCTTCCGTCACGTGCCCGTTACTGGGGAGTGGCTTCCGTCACGTGCCCGTTACTGGGGAGTGGCTTCCGTCACGTGCCCGTTACTGGGGAGTGGCTTCCGTCACGTGCCCGTTACTGGGGAGTGGCTTCCGTCACGTGCCCGTTACTGGGGAGTGGCTTCCGTCACGTGCCCGTTACTGGGGAGTGGCTTCCGTCACGTGCCCGTTACTGGGGAGTGGCTTCCGTCACGTGCCCGTTACTGGGGAGTGGCTTCCGTCACGTGCCCGTTACTGGGGAGTGGCTTCCGTCACGTGCCCGTTACTGGGGAGTGGCTGCCCGTTACTGGGGAGTGGCTTCCGTCACGTGCCCGTTACTGGGGAGTGGCTTCCGTCACGTGCCCGTTACTGGGGAGTGGCTTCCGTCACGTGCCCGTTACTGGGGAGTGGCTTCCGTCACGTGCCCGTTACTGGGGAGTGGCTTCCGTCACGTGCCCGTTACTGGGGAGTGGCTTCCGTCACGTGCCCGTTACTGGGGAGTGGCTTCCGTCACGTGCCCGTTACTGGGGAGTGGCTTCCGTCACGTGCCCGTTACTGGGGAGTGGCTTCCGTCACGTGCCCGTTACTGGGGAGTGGCTTCCGTCACGTGCCCGTTACTGGGGAGTGGCTTCCGTCACGTGCCCGTTACTGGGGAGTGGCTTCCGTCACGTGCCCGTTACTGGGGAGTGGCTTCCGTCACGTGCCCGTTACTGGGGAGTGGCTTCCGTCACGTGCCCGTTACTGGGGAGTGGCCCGTGCCCGTTACTGGGAGTGGCTTCCGTCACGTGCCCGTTACTGGGGAGTGGCTTCCGTCACGTGCCCGTTACTGGGGAGTGGCTTCCGTCACGTGCCCGTTGCCCGTTACTGGGGAGTGGCTTCCGTCAGTGGTTACTGGGGAGTGGCCGTCACGTGCCCGTTACTGGGGAGTGGCTTCCGTCACGTGCCCGTTACTGGGGAGTGGCTTCCGTCACGTGCCCGTTACTGGGGAGTGGCTTCCGTCACGTGCCCGTTACTGGGGAGTGGCTTCCGTCACGTGCCCGTTACTGGGGAGTGCCCCGTCACGTGCCCGTTACTGGGGAGTGGCTTCCGTCACGTGCCCGTTACTGGGGAGTGGCTTCCGTCACGTGCCCGTTACTGGGGAGTGGCTTCCGTCACGTGCCCGTTACTGGGGAGTGGCTTCCGTCACGTGCCCGTTACTGGGGAGTGGCTTCCGTCACGTGCCCGTTACTGGGGAGTGGCTTCCGTCACGTGCCCGTTACTGGGGAGTGGCTTCCGTCACGTGCCCGTTACTGGGGAGTGGCTTCCGTCACGTGCCCGTTACTGGGGAGTGGCTTCCGTCACGTGCCCGTTACTGGGGAGTGGCTTCCGTCACGTGCCCGTTACTGGGGAGTGGCTTCCGTCACGTGCCCGTTACTGGGGAGTGGCTTCCGTCACGTGCCCGTTACTGGGGAGTGGCTTCCGTCACGTGCCCGTTACTGGGGAGTGGCTTCCGTCACGTGCCCGTTACTGGGGAGTGGCTTCCGTCACGTGCCCGTTACTGGGGAGTGGCTTCCGTCACGTGCCCGTTTCCGTCACTGGGGGGGAGTGGCTTCCGTCACGTGCCCGTTACTGGGGAGTGGCTTCCGTCACGTGCCCGTTACTGGGGAGTGGCTTCCGTCACGTGCCCGTTACTGGGGAGTGGCTTCCGTCACGTGCCCGTTACTGGGGAGTGGCTTCCGTCACGTGCCCGTTACTGGGGAGTGGCTTCCGTCACGTGCCCGTTACTGGGGAGTGGCTTCCGTCACGTGCCTGTTACTGGGGAGTGGCTTCCGTCTGGCCACTCTACCATAAAGGCCTGATTGGTGGAGTGCTGCAGAGATGGTTGTCCTTCTGGAAGGCTCCCCCATCTCCACAGAAGAACTGGAGCTATGTCAGAGTGACCTTTGGTTCTTGGTCACCTCCTAGACCAAGGCCCTTCTCCCCCAATTGCGCAGTTTGGCCGGACGGCCAGCTCTTGGTAGAGTCTTGGTGGTTCCAAACTTCTTCCATTTAAGAACGGAGTCCACAGTGTTCTTGGAGTCCTTCAATGCTTTTTTGGTACCCTTCCATAGATCTGTGCCTCGACACAATACTGTCTCTGAGCTCTATGGACCATTCCTTCAACCTCATGGCTTGGCTTTTGCCCTGACATGCACTGTCAACTGTGAGACATTCCATAGACAGGTGTGTGCCATTCCAAATCCTGTCCAATCAATTGAATTTACAACAGGTGTACTCCAATCAAGTTGTAGAAACATCAAGAATGACCAATGGAAACAGGATGCACCTGAGCTCAATTTCAAGCTCATAGCAAAGGGTCTGAATAGTTATTTTAATAAGGTTTGTAATTTTTATTTGTATAAATTTTCTAAACCTGTTTTTGCTTTGTCTTTATGGGGTATTGCAGATTGATGAGAAATGTTTTATTTAATCCATTTTAGAATAAGGCTGTAAAGTAACAAAATGTGGGAAAATGAAGGGTCACAATACTTCCCGAATGCACTGTATATTGTCATTTTTAGAACAATTTGGTGTTTGATGATGCTTGGTGGGCACTATTTCCCACAACAAGGCAATACAATTTGTTCCCCCTCATGTTTAACATACCTTTTCAGATATTGACTATTGGTTCATTGACAAAAAATTGTCGTCACTTGTCAACCAGAGCAACTATGACAGCATTGCAATATCTGACCATGCTCCTCCAGCTTACATTCCCTGGTAGAAAAAGCCCGGTGCCTTAATTAACTCACTGAACAAAGTTTGTTGATTTTTTCACAGCTCAAATGGTCTTTCGTGGAAGTCAATAAGACTCTTGATATTTCTCCTCTATTCTATGGGAAAGCTATTATTCATGTACAGAATCTCATACTCAGCCAACAAAAACAAGAAAACGTACAATGGTGGCTGAGATTAAAGACCGTATTCAGCAAACTGATCATGAGTATTGATCATGAGTACTCCATCTCCCCTCCCCTGACCTGTATAGAACTAGACTCTTTACAATTAGTTAGAAATCAAGTCGAACTAAATATTTGACCCAATACCCCAGCTTCGTATCGAAGCAGGGAAGATTTCAAATGATAGTCGTAATCAATAATCTGTTTAAGAACTTTGTTTTATAATAATAATATATGCCATTTAGCAGACGCTTTTATCCAAAGCGACTTACAGTCATGTGTGCATACATTCTACGTATGGGTGGTCCCGGGAATCGAACCCACTACCCTGGCGTTACAAGCGCCATGCTCTACCAACTGAGCTACAGAAGGACCACATATAATCGCACTGAAGACACTGGAGATTCCCCATCGACAGACGCTTTCCTCTGAAGTTTACCAATACCAAAGCTAAACAACAAAGTGAGAATGGATCTTGAAAAACCACTTACCACATTAGAAATGTTTCAACTCAGTCTTTAAAGAACAGCAAAGCACTAGGACCAGATGGGTTCTCAGCTGAATTTTTTAAGACATTTGCTAAACAGCTACCGCTTTTAGCCTCAGCCTTCTCCCACTCCTTTAATACGAAATCTCTACCAAGCCGCAACAGAAATCATTCTAAAACATAAGGATCCCCCCTCGAGTGTGCCTCCTAAAAGCCTCTCGCTTCCGATGTAGACTAAAATATTAGCTAAAGCCCTAGCCCTTTGCCTTGAGACTTCTATAAATTAACCCCGATCAGACACCATTTTCTTAATTTGAGATGCCCGTTTAATATTTTATATACTCCACCCTCTGTAAACAGAGAAATAATTATTTTGATGGATGCAGAAAAAGCATGACCGTAGAAGGGGATTATTTAATCAAAGCATTAAAATGCTTTGGTTTTGGAGATTCATTTATTTCATGGGTTAAAATAATATACAAATCTCCACTGGCTTCAGATTGAACAGCATCTTTCTTTTCTGAGTACTTTTCCTTTACAACGTTCCACTGGGAAGTACTGTTCGATGTCTCCACTCCTTTTTTCTATAGCCATGGAGCCACTAGCCAGCGCTCTACGTAGCAGTGAGGTAGTGAAAGAGGTGATAAGAGGTCATCTCAAACACAAAATCTCACTTTATGCTGATGATATACTTGTATTTATCTCTGATCCAATGTTACAGTTGGTCGGAAGTTTACATAAACCTTAGGTTCGAGTCATTAAAACTCGTTTTTCAGCCACTCCACAAAATTCTTGTTTACAAACTATAGTTTTGGCAAGGCGGTTAGGACATCAACCTTGTGCATGACAATGTTTTACAAACAGATTATTTCACTGTATCACAATTCCAGTGGGTCAGAAGTTTACATACACTAAGTTGACTGTGCCTTTAAACAGCTTGGAAAATTTCAGAAAATGATGTCATGGCTTTAAAAGCTTCTGATAGGCTAATTGATATCATTTGAGTCACTTGGAGGTGTACCTGTGGATGTATTTCAAGGCCTACCTTCAAACTCATGGGAAAAGCAAAAGAAATCAGCCAAGACCTCAAAACAATTGTAGATCTCCACAAGTCTGGTTCATCCTTGGGAGCAATTGCCAAACGCCTGAAGGTACCACGGTCAACTGTACAAACAATAGTACGGAAGTATAAACACCATGGGACCACACAGCCGTCATACCACTCTGGAAACAGACGCGTTCTGTCTCCTAGAGATGAACATACTTTGTTGCGAAAAGGGCAAATCAGTCCCAGAACAACAGCAAAGGACCTTGTGAAGATGCTGGGGGAAACAGGTACAAAAGTATCTATGCCCACAGTAAAACGAGTCCTATATCGACATAACCTGAAAGTCCACTCAGCAAGGAAGAAGCCACAGCTCCAAAACCACCTTAAAAAAGCCAGACTATGGCATGGGGACAAATATCATACTTTTTGGAGAAATGTCCTCTGGTCTGATGAAACAAGAAATAGAACCGTTTGGCCAAAATTACAATCGTTATGTTTGGAGGAAAAAGGAGGAGGCTTGCAAGCCGAAGAATACTATCCCAACCGTGAAGCACGGGAGTCGCAGCATCATGTTGTGGGGGTACTTAGCTGTAGGAGGGAATGGTGCACTTTAAAAAAAATAGATGGCATCATGAGGAAAGGAAAATTGTGGACATATTGAAGCAACATCCCAAGACATCAGTCATGATGTTAAAGCTTGGTCGCAAATGGGTCTTCTAAATGGACAATGACCCCAAGCATACTTCCAAAGTTGTGGCAAAATGGCTTAAGGACAACAAAGTCAAGGCATTGGAGTGGCCATCACAAAGCCCGGACCTCAATCCTATAGAAAATTTGTGGGCAGAACTGAAAAGGTGTGCGCGAACAAGGAGGCCTACAAATCTGACTCAGTTACACCAGCTCTGTCAGGAGGAATGGGCCAAAATTTATTTGTGGGAAGCTTGTGGGAGGCTACTGAAACGTTTGACCCAAGTTAAACAATTTAACGGCAATGCTACCAAATACTAAACTTCTGACCCACTGGGAATGTGATTAAATAAATCACTCTACTATTATTCTGACATTTCACTTTCTTAAAATAAAGTAGTGATCCTAACTGACCTAAGACAGGGAATGTTTAGTAGGATTAAATGTCTGGAATTGTGAAAAACTGAGTTTACATTTTTTTAACTTCAACTGTATCTGCACTAATGGTTTTAAATACTCTTGAAATCTTGAGGAAAATATCTGTGTATAAACTGAATCTGCATAAATGTGAAATGTTTTGTATTCTCCCACATGATGGATCCACCAGTTTGGCTACACTTCCATTCAAAAGGGTCAAACAAATACACATATCTGGGTGTTTCAGTTACCCACCACTTTAAAGACCTAAAGGCAAACTTTACAAAGCTAGAATAACATACGAAACTTGTTTTTGAGCGCTGGTCGCTTCTCCCCTTTCACTATCTGGAAGCATAAATACTGTGAAATGAATGTCTTTCCAAGGTTTATTCCAAGGTTTATTCAACTACTTCAATGTGTTACAGTTTTACAGTGTTACAGTTATTACCTCATTCATTGTACAGTTCTACAACTGGTCTGCCAACATCAGAAATAGTATGTACTGGGTTGAATCTCAATTATTCAAGTCATCCCTCTTTGGTATTGTTGGGTTCTGAGAATAGGAAATATACTTATTCATGTCACTGAGGGAGTGCTGAGGTTTAGAGGGTCTACACCAGAAGTTAATGCTTATAGGAGGAAGGTATATAGTGTGTTTAACTAAGCTTGGAATGTGTTGAGTGCAGGGAAGCGATTACATGTCGCAGGCATTGATAAACGGAGGGAGCCTTGGATTGGTGATGGAGGGGGGGTTGAGGTCAGGTCAGGTTAAGGGAGAAATAAAGGTTTATGGCCTGTATCACTAGTGTCCTGCCTAGCAGTAAAGAACGATGTTTGTACAGATGGGTAGGAGGAGACTCAGCCTATGAGGAACGGTTAAATATCAGTGCTTAAACTTGGTTAAGCTTTGAGAGTGTTTCACTCTGAGAATTAGAACCTAACATTGAAAATGGAAGAATCAGCCTGTGACACACTAATGTTCACCCTTACCTTTGCCGATATCCAGGTACACATCTAATCCCATCGTTAAACAACCTATGAGAATATGGATCCAATTTCGACAACATTTTCAGCTTCACTCAGCATGTCCCTACACAATAACCATATGTTCCCCCCCATCATGTGAAGACATATAATTTGATGTAAGGCAGAGTAAAGGTGTTCATGTATTGGATCTTTTTCTGAACAATAATTTTGCCTCACTTGACAAACAAGTCAAAAACATTGCTCTTCCTAGATTCATTTCATTATCTTCAGGTACGCAACTTGTAAGTACATCAAAACAAAATGGGAAGATGATCTGAACAATGAATTCTCAGATGAGGAATGGAAGTATTGTTGAGAGGGTTCATCCATTGTCTATTTGTGCTAGACATGCACTTGTTCAGGTCAAGCTGCTACACCAAATCTATTGGACTAATAAGTCCAGGCTAAGTAAAAGGTATCCAAACCTAGACCCTATGTGACCGATGTAGAGAGGCTTCTGCAGCTCTTACTCATATGTTTTGGTCCAGCGTTTTTGCAACAATATAACATTTTTGGAGTCAATGTATAACTGTGCCCTCAGGGGGCCCTTTTTGGCCTACCACCTACTGGGTTAATGGTGTCCAGACTAGGGGTCAACAGATTATGATTTTTCAACGCCGATACCGATAATTGGGAGGACCAAAATAAAAGCCGATACCGATTAAAAAAACATCTGCAGATTTATTATTTATATTTGTAATAAATGACAATTACAACAATACTGAATTGACACTTATTTTAACTTAATATAGTACATAAATAAAATATATTAAGTCTCAAATAATGAAACATGTTCAATTTGGTTTAAATAATACAAAAGTGTTGGAGTGTTGGAGAAGAAAGTAAAAGTGGCATATGTGCTATGTAAAAAAGCTAACGTTTAAGTTCCTTGCTCAGAACATATGACAGCTGGTGGTTGCAATATTCCCAGGTAAGAAGTTTTAGGTTGAAGTTATTATAGGAATTATAGGACTATTTCCCTCTATACCATTTGTATTTTATTAACATTTGACTATTGGATGTTCTTATAGGCAACATAGTATTGCCAGCCTAATCTCGGGAGTTGATAGGCTTGAAGTCAAACAGCGCTATGCTTCAAGCATTGCGAAAAGCTGCTGGCAAACAGAGGAAAGTGCAGTTTAAATGAATGCTTATGAGCCTGCTGCTGCCTAGTACTGCTATATCAGACTCAATTGTAATATAATAAGCACACAGAAATACAAGCCATAGGTCATTAATATAGTAAAATCCGGAAACTATCATTTCGAAAACCAAACGTTTATTCTTCCAGTGAAATACGGAACCGTTCCGTATTTTATCTAACGGATGGCAACCCTAAGTCTAAATATTGCTGTTACATTGCACAACCTTCAATGTTATGTCACAATTCCGTATAATTCTGGGAAATGAATTGCAGTCTTTGTTAGGAAGAAATGGTCTTCACACAGTTCGCAACGAGCCAGGCGACCCAAACTGCTCCATATACCCTGACTGCTTACACTGAATGCAAGAGAATTGACACAATTTCAGGCACCGCATTGATTATATGCAACGCAGGACAAGCTAGTTAAACTAGTAATATCATCAACCATGTGTAGTTACCTCGTGATTATGTTATGGGGCGTCAGGGTAGCCTAGTGGTTAGAGAGTTAGACTAGTAACCGGAGGGTTGCAAGTTCAAATCCCCGAGCTGACAAGGTACAAATCTGTCGTTCTGCCCCTGAACAGGCAGTTACCCCACTGTTCCTAGGCAGTCATTGATAATAAGAATTTGTTCTTATTGCCTAGTTAAATAAAAGGTTATAAGCTAAGTTTAATGCTAGCTAGCATGGCTCCTTGCAGCCTGCACTCACGTAACAGGTGGTCAGCCTGCCACGCAGTCTCCTTGTGGATTGCAATATAATCGGCGTCCAAAAATGCAGATTACCGATTGTTATGAAAACTTGAAATTGGCCCTAATTAAATTGGCCATTTCTCTACTATCCTTGCAAAGAGACGTATAATTCTTGAGGAAAAATGTCCACCCTCCATTGCAGTCGATGGCTGCACAATTTTATTTACCTTTTAAAACTGTAATTGTTGTTGAGAATGTGCACCCCTTTGGTTTCCCAGGGCCAGGAGTTGGGAAGCATCTCTCCAACAATGTAAAAATGTCCATGTCCTTGACTGTACATGACCGATATGAAAACATATGGAAATATATATATATATATGAATTGATCTGATATTGTATACCATGGAATGTAGGTAAACATATTTGTGAAATATGAATAAAAAACAAACTTCTAAATAAATCCTGACAGCCAATCGGCACTAGATGGAGCAAGAGACTAACACTACTCAGTGACGTAATAGCGGAATTAATACAATAGATCCATTACCTCTCTCTCCTCAGTTGCCCCGTCATAGAGCCATTACCTCCTGAGTCCTGTACAGTCTGCAAATAATACTGACCCTGTAACTGGCAGCAATGCTCAACCAGGCCTCTTCAATGCAGCAAAATGCTCCTCTCAAAACAAAATTGGTAAATTCCTCATTTTACCCAAACTTTATGGTAACAGAGGCCTAGAAAGAGAGTCAAGGTAACACATTAGTGTGCCTTAAAAAAATATGTTTCAACAAATAGTCCATGAGGTGTTGTATGAATGTTTTACAGAGCTATCATTTCAATAACTATTTGAGTATGTGTGTGCATGAGCATGTAAAGGTTAGTTTATGTAATCTGAACTAGTTGGCCCAAAAACAAACAGCACAAAGTCATGTTAAAACAACTCACTCTCATTCTGAACACAACCATAAGAGATGACAGCTCCCCTACTACATAAACCTCTCCATCACCGCAGGACCACGCGGGCGAAGCTAGGTGGGTGATTGTGAGTGTCTCCAATCCATGCAGCTTTAGAAAAGAACCCAGTGCCTTCAGTGCTCTCTTTGCCTGTGGGTGTGCTCTGTCAGCTGATGAGGCAAGATAAAACAGACACACACACACACGCTCCACCATGTAGAAACCAGGTGGAAAATATGATCTCTGACAATGGATCTGTGTAATATTAGGACTTTAACAAGGTCTGACTCACTGCCCATGACCTCAGTGTATGTTTGAGACTAAACAGGAGGTTAAAATAAAACAAACTGTTTTGAGGTTATTGCAGGACATAGCCTACATTCACCCTGTTGGGCGGCGCACAATTGGTCCAGCATCGTCCGGGTTTGGCCGGTGAAGACAGTCACCGTAATTAAGAATTTGTTATTAACTGACTAGTTAAATAAAACGGTTAAATAAAAATGTCAATCAAAAATGTGTTTCTGATGCTACAGTAAACAGTTGTGACAGAACAGAGTGATGATGCACGTGATATATTAATCTGTCAACAGGACGACAACATCAAATAGCCATGCCTGAACACCCCCGCACCCACCTCACACGTTACCTATTACAGCACACAGTGCAAGCCTGTGTGTGTATTAGCATGAATGTCCACAGGAAAAGCTATTCATCAATACTGCATGATACCAACACAGGAGCTCAATGTGTGAGTGTATGTCTGCTTACGCATGTGTATGATATGGCACAACAGACTGGATACCATGAAAACCTGTCATCCTAACAAACTGCTTAAATCTGTGATTTTATTCATTTTAAATATGAAAAGCTCATAACCTCGGTACAGTAAGACAACACTTGCTACGGAACCAGCAACGATGAGTTCCCAATTTATGACCTGGCACACGCACCCAAGCACACACCCTGCAGTGCAAAGATCAGAAGGACTGTCCTGCCTGTTATTCAGAAGCAGTCACCAGCCTCTTAAATTTAGATAAACTCAAAGCACCTGCCACACCAAACACCACACACAGACACGCGTGCCTGGTTGCAGTGGTGAAAAAACCTGAGTGAAAGAATAAACAAACGGTCATTAATTTTAAAAATTGGGCAAGGAGTCCAGATAAGTAGGTACAGTAAGATGTACCCGGGGCAACACTGCAGTAAATACAACCCGTCAGACCTATACTGACAAAACAGCGCTGTCATCATCAACATCAGAGGTTGGTTAACCCAGCAGACTAACTGAACAGGCTTCTGGTTTAGTTAGGGGTTACATGGCTGACTGAAGCCTCAATCCCCGGGGCCCAGTTTTCAAAAGTTATCTAGAATTTGCCTATCGGATAGGCTTGAATGCATAGAAATAGAATGAATGGAAAGGGACAAATTATTGACCAGCCAGAGAAAAAAAGACAGTCAGAGGTGTGGTGAGGGGTGAGGACATCACAGGGAGCCAGGCAGCCACGCAAGCTCTGGCACTGACACTTAAGAAATGACTCAGTGCTAAGCTAAGTGCTAAAACAAGGGCTACTGTGCTGAAGGGTAGCACAGGGGATGAGCATGCTACAGAGGTGCTATTTCTATTGGTAATATAAAAGGCTAAACTAATGGCTAAGAGAGCAGGGCCATGCTGTATACTAATGCTAACGTGTTAGCCACAGAGTCACAAAACCCATGGGCTCTCATTCAGCTCTGGCACCATAGAAAAGGGGATTAGTTCAAAGTGAGGGGGAGCAGCTATTAAATCCAGAGACAGGATTAAACACCACATATGACCTATCAAATGATATGGATACATTTAAATAGATTGTTTTAGAGCACCAGGCTCCAACAGTATATAATGGAAGTTAAAACCCAAACATGCGTCTCAGTTCTTCAAGAATTTGAGACTACATACTACTGCGCAGGAAGGTGGAGATTTGAGGAAGCTCATTTAGGAGGGAGAATATGAGAGTTTGAGTTAAGAAGAACTTCATTCTTGGATTTTAGGTTTAGATTAAAAAATTAAGACTGAAGTGAGAGAGCAAGTGAGAAAGAGTGAGAGAAAGGAGGGGGATAAATTATTTTGTGCCAAGCTATCGTCTCCCCCAGTGACCTCATTTCACACGGGCCGGACAGACCGGGTTAGACTGGGGCTGTTCAGCCGGTGACACAAGTAAGGGAAATTTAATTGTGCCTGCTCACTAGAGCAGCAGGGACACATGGGCCTTCACGCAAGGCAGCAGCATGCTCACAGAGACAGAGCGTTAGAGAGAGGGGGGGTGGGGTAGGTTGAGGCAGACGGTGTGTGATGTGCAAAGTAATCTATTGCAAGTGTGTGTTCCTATGTACACAAGTACATTCCTGGGTCCAGGACCAGACAGCGTATTGGTCACAGGAATTCCAGGTATGATTCAGCGCATCACAGTGTTCAGAGAGCTAACAGACTAGTAGACGACCTCTATCAACACCATTCAATACTAATACAGGGAGAGACGGGGCCGGACAGGGGGGAAGAGTGAGGGACAGAGAGAAAGTGTGAGTGACTTACCCCTAAGTTTAATTCACAATGACTGAAGTTTAAATTAAACGCTGCTCAAATTAGAAGTTACAATACAATGACGTCATACCCCTTCAAAGAGGTAGAAGGCCTAAAAGGAAGATCTGTGCCTGTTGAAAAGCTTTAGCCTAAAATGGCATCCCACATCTGCTTTATATAAAGGTGGTTCCTCCTACCTATTGGTGAAGGAAGGTGTTATGCTATCTAAAGCTCTAAGGCCTCTGAGATGAAAGGTAGACTACAAACAGTCCATCATAACCTATTTGCAATTACTAGGCCAAGACATGCGCACATGCACCAATCCATCCCCTTTGCGGCTTGAATAACAACAGATATCATCAAAACAGAGAGAAATAAAGTCAGAAAGAAAAGGCACATCTGCACCTGGATCAAAGAGGCCACTGACTAATTGGCCACTCACACAAGTTGCTGCTCTGCTGTGTTCTCTGGGCTGTGTAGTGTGGGAGCAGAGAAGGAGAGAGATACACACGTACAGCAGCAGATTGCTAAATAATAAAATAGCACATTAGACAAACAGGTTGTTTCATGGAAGCCTTTAAGCCTAGCGTATTTACTTGACACAAACTCAACATAAAATCAAAGCACACGCATAATTGATACGGCCAGACTGCACACGAGACCCGAACACAGTTTAGAGATCACACCAGAACTGAAAATGTGCTCCCGGTTTGACCCAATCCCGGCAAGCTGAAGCCCAGGCCTGGTCCGCCATCACAGAAATGAGCCCGAACCCGATAAATTTTTTAAAAGATTGCAAGAAAACAGTAGGCTATATTGATTTCAACTGGTGTTGAGAACAACGTGGCAGAGGCCAGCAGCAATAAAGTGAGGAGACAAGGAAACCATTGAGCCTAGAAAAAGCACAGAGGAAAGCTCACCTTAGTTATGATCTACTGAATTATGAAAATATTGGAATGGTAGGCGGATGCAATTGAAGGCATGTATCAAATTCTTGCTTATGCTGAAACTCTTAGTCATATACAGCCGTTATACTTATTTAAAACAATAGTCGTGTGTGGTCACCTAGATTATAAATTCAGCACTGTTTTGATTGGGACAGCGCCAATCACGCTGCTTCTAAACAAGAGTCGACATAAATCAATCGATGTCGGATCTTTGTTTTCACGGAATCTCCGTTTGGATATTTGGTAACACTTAGGCTGCTGAAATTGAGGTGAGTGCTAATGATTATCTTCATTCCCGTTTGCTCATACATTAGCTGATCACGCAGTAGCCTGTCCTACTCCCAACCAAAACCTGTGACTTGTCTGAATCAAACAACGTGATAATGTTTCTCTGTATATTTGCTTAATTGATCTCTGGGTGGACAAGTGGAAGTGGTAGCTCATTTATTAGTTCACTCAATCACTGATCATGCAACAATGTAGTCTAAATCAAGTGTATTATTTATCCATATTTTCCTATCGTCCCAATTCCACTGAAACCCAAAATTCAGATTCCTGTCTCACATGAAAATTCCTAACTTTATTCTGTTATCCATAGGGTGCACTATCAAAGCACGTCTCACCTATGCATGCCAAAATACCTCTAACATTTCCCGTTTCTCTGCACTGCCTCGTATTGCTGCCCCTTGAGCTTCAGTAGAGAATGTGTGATCAACAAATTGTATGAGAGTAGATATGGATTCTTAAAAAATATATTTTTTTGTCCCCGTTAAGATATCTTGATATTTAAACAATTTCTCTTCATCTCCGTTATTCATGAGCTGATATGCTATCCATATAATCAACTTGATTTTGTCAAATAGGAGATATGTCATTCGTTGGAAATTATCTAGAAAGCTTAGCAACTTGTCATTATACTTTTGTTTGACTTCCGTTGCAAAGTTTATATGATTCGACAACGTCCTGAGAGCACCATGTCGAGATAGAGCATTTCAGCAGTAGGCCTAGGCTGAATTGGGGAACATAACGCTCTGAATTTATGAACAGCCTGTTACGCAAATCAATGTTATTGCCGATCAAAGTTACTCTAACATGACTAAATATCAGTTTCACTTACTGTGCAATCTTTACATAGTGCCGCAGACAAGACAGCAATGTAACGCAGGAACTATCTTATTTTGGGAGAACCCCAAGTGACCATACCTTGACTTTAAAAGCTTTACATTGTCACTTACGATTATTGCTGTTTTCCCAGAACTCTGGACAAATATGAATTATTCCCGGTATTGAAACTTGGTAGATTTGGGGGGGAAATATTACTCCCTACTACATAATTTAAAAAAAGTTTGACCTTTATTGATCTAGACAAGTCAATTAAGAAGAAAATCTTATTTACAATGACAGCCTACCGGGGAACAGTGTTAACTGCCTTGTTTGGGGCAGAACGGATTTTTTTACCTTGTCAGCTTGGGGGATTCAATCCAGCAACCTTTCGGCTACTGGCCCAACGCTCTAACCTCTAGGCTACCTGCCGACCCAATGAGTTGGGCTAGCCAACTTGCCTAAATATTCAAAAATATATATATATTTTTTAGAGGGACAAGTTTGAAAAGTGTGTGATCTAATTGACTCAACCAAAAACACAACTTAAGCTTTCTTAAATGAATCAGAAAACCAATCGTTTTTTCTGGTATTTATTAAAGGTTAGCTGGCTTACTCATTGATCCTGCTTTGTAGTATACCCCTCTGGAGCACAGACAGTAGAGTATTGCAACAGTACTTAGTTAATTTAGGCCTACACTGACTGCTAAATGGAAATAATACAGTCCAAGTATGTTGCCTGGGTTCCAACACTGGTAGTATAATAACAGAGAGCAACACATACGCTACATGAAGATACATCTTCCAGAATTAATAGATCCCAACTAATACAACAAACATACCATCATTGTGTCACTCTCCACCCTGTTGCTATTTATGACTAATCACAATGTGTATACTGCTATGGTAGTCTAATAAGGCGGCCTATAATCAATGCTTGCAGACCATGACAAGTATTTTAGTATCCAATAAACCAGAGGGGAATAATTAGTATAAATCCAGGGATCTAAGCACAAGAGGTAGCTAACCACATACGTCAGCAAAATAAACTCAATACTGCTGTCCACACAGGCCGCGGGGGTTGTGTAAGGACAGGACAAGACAGGCAGGGCAGGTGACAGTGAGACTGACTCTGCTGATGCCGTTTTGGCTTCCAGATCATGTTTCAGTCCTGCTAAAGTAGTCATTTATCTTAGAGCTCCAGGAACAGACACACACACTAGTGTTTTAACGATACAATAATTTTAACGTCGATACAGATACCAAGTTTAGTATCTTAATACCATTAAAAAATAAATATTTATTTTTCCCCACTCCTCTGCAGATCTTCTCCAAGTCATTAAGGTTTCGAGGCTGACGTTTGGCAAATATATATATAGTGAGGGGGGAAAGTATTTGATCCCCTGCTGATTTTGTACGTTTGCCCACTGACAAACAAATGATCAGTCTATAATTTTAATGGTAGGTTTATTTGAACAGTGAGAGACAGAATAACAACAAAAAAATCATCCAGAAAAACACAAGTCAAAAATGTTATAAATTGATTTGCATTTTAATGAGGGAAATAAGTATTTGATTATGAACACACTCTTAAAGGGAGTGCTCCTAATCTCAGCTTGTTACCTGTATAAAAGACACCTGTCCACAGAAGCAATCAATCAGATTCCAAACTCTCCACCATGGCCAAAGAGCTCTCCAAGGATGTCAGGAACAAGATTGTAGACCTACACAAGGCTGGATGGGCTACAAGACCAACGACAAGCAGCTTGGTGTGTTTGGAGTAATTCTGCCTATGATCCCAAGAACACCATCCCAACCATCAAACATGGAGGTGGAAACATTATGCTTTGGGGGTGTTTTTCTGCTAAGGGGACAGGACAACTTCACCGCATCAAAGGTACGATGGACGGGACCATGTACCGTCAAATCGAGGGTGAGAACCCAAGAAAGAAAATGGGTCGTGGAAGGGTATTCCAGCATGACAATGACCGAAAACACACAGCCAAGGCAACAAAGGAGTGGCCCAAGAAGAAGCATATTAAGGTCCTGGAGTGGCCTAGCCAGTTTCCAGACCATAATCCCAAAGAAAATCTGTGGAGGGAGCTGAAGGTTCGAGTTGCCAAACGTCAGCCTCGAAACCTTAATGACTTGGAGAAGATCTGCAGAGGAATGGGACAAAATCCCTCCTGAGATGTCTGCACACCTGGTGGCCAACTACAAGAAAAGGTCTGACCTCTGATTGCCAACAAGGGTTTTGCTACCAAGTACTAAGTCATGTTTTGCAGAGGGGTCAAATACTTATTTCCCTCATTAAAATGCTAATAATTCTATTACATTTTTGACATGACTTTTTCAGGATTTTTTGTTGTTATTCTTTCACTGTTCAAATAAACCTACCATTACAATTATAGACAGATCGTTTCTTTGTCAGTGGGCAAATGTACAAAATTAGCAGGGGATCAAATACTTTCCCCCCCTCACTGTGTGTACGTATGTATATATATATATATTAGCCAGTCACAGAATGGCACTTGATCCAGACAAACTCAGCTACTGTTGTGTTCAATCTTTGGGCATCTTTTGAGTTCAATATCATTACGTTTAAACCTTTGGCAACAACAAAAAAGGACCAAAACAAGATGTCCTGATCTTTCTTACATCTGTCAGATAAAAGACAGACACTTCAGGCGATCTGTTGATCCATGTAATGAATCAGTTATTCAATAGCACTAGACGGGGCTTAGACTAATGGGTTTTTAAGAAATTAATGATGTCATTCGGGGTTGAATGTGGCTATGGAATTTGAATTTTTGGCTATGGAATCTAGTTGAAACCAGAGAATTAATAAAGTTGTGACAGTCAGCTTTGAAATTAGCACATTTAGCATATTATCGCAAACAGAGTACTACAAGGTAGTGGATTCAGCTGTAAACTAGCAAGGAAAGTTAGACTACAATCAAATTTGGAAGCTACTGGTATCGTCTTGCATTGTAAAACTGTATGGACATTGCCTTTGTGAACAGTAATGAACAGTTTCAACATATATGCATACCATGTTTCATTATTCAAGGGGCTGCACTGACAGACTTGATCCTCTCAATTAAGTGAGACACATTTTACAGAAGTACAGAACGTAATTGATTAGTAATTGATTAGAACGTAGTGAATTACCTAAAACGGAGTTGCTATGGATGGTTACAATGTGTTTAGGGCTGATGGGAAAGGGTGGTGGTGTTGCTATTTACACGAAGAATCTTATTTCTGTGTCACTGTTAAAGGCTACACCCAGTCCTAAACCATTTGTATTGCTGGCTTTAAGTCTTCAGATGTGTTCAAACTCAAGAATAACAGTTCTAGGAATCCACCTTCCACCAAGAAGTGTATACTAAACGAATGCACTGATTTAATTGCAATTTTTATTACCCCACAGGTGTTGATTTTTGGAGATTTTAATCTTGCATGGGGAACGCAGGATGCTGATTTTCTAAATGCTTTTTGTACTAATTTCAATTTGACACAGCTGATTAAAGCCCACTCGTCCAAACTTAAAGGGCCCTACAAAATCGACTGATTGACCACATATTTACAAATACTCCAGAGAAATATGCTGGGAGTGGGGTTTTTGCTTTGAACATTAGTGACCACTGTCCCATTGCATGTGCCAGGGATATACGGATGCCTCGATTCAAACCTAGTTTTATCAAAAAGATCCATTTTAAACATTTCAGTGAACAGGCCTTTTGTGACCTTTATTTTGGTAACTTTGAATGTATTGCATCTATACCTGACCCAAAGTTGTCTCTGAACCACTTCTAAAATGTTTTCAATTGTATTGTAGATAAAACATGCTCCCTTTAAAAAAAAATGAATTTAAAAAAAAAAAAAATCAGTCTTGCCGTTGGTTCAGTCCAGAGCTATCTGAAGTCATACACAACAGTGATTCTGCATGGGCCAAGGTGGATTCAGACTTGGGCCCAGACTGGCAGTCTTTAAGGCAATTGAGAAATCTGTGCGCAAAACTAGTTAAAAAGCTAAATCAGACTATTACAGTTGAAGTTAGAAGTTTACATAAACTTAGTTTAAAGGTATTTGGCTAAGGTGTTTCAAAATTCCTGACATTTATAATCCTAGTAAAAAAAATCCCTGTCTTAGGTCAAATAGGATCACCACTTTATTTTAAGAATGTGAAATGTCAGAATAATAGTAGAGCGATTTCAGCTTTTATTTCTTTCATCACATTCCCAGTGGGTCAGAAGTTCACATACACTCAATTAGTACTTGGTCGCATTGCTTTTAAATTGGTTAACTTGGGCCAAACGTTTCAGGTAGCCTTCCACAAGCTTCCCACAATAAGTTGGGTGAATTTTGGCCCATTCCTCCTGACAGAGCTGGTGTAACTGAGTCAGGTATGTAGGCCTCCTTGCTCACTCACACACACACACACACTTTTTCAGTTCTGCCACAATCCTTTCTATAGGATTGAGGTCAGGGCTTTGTGATGGCCACTCCAAATACCTTTACTTTGTTGTCCTTGAGCCATTTCGCAAAAACTTTGGAAGTATGCTTGGGGATCATTATCCATTTAGAAGACCAATTTGCGACCACGCTTTAACTTCCTGACTGATGTCTTGAGAAGTTGCTTCAATATATCCACATATTTTTCCTTTCCTCATGATGCCATCTATTTTGTGAAGTGCACCAGTCCCTCCTGCAGCAAAGCACCCCCACAACATGATGCTGCCACACACGTGCTTCATGGTTGGGATGGTGTTCTTCAGCTTGCAAGGCTCCCCTTTTTCCTCCAAACGGTTCTATTTTTGTTTCATCAGACCAGAGGACATCTCTCCAAAAAGTATGATCTTTGTCCTCATGTGCAGTTGCAAACCGTATTCTGGCTTTTTCAAATGACGGTTTTGGAGCAGTGGCTTCTTCCTTGCCGAGAGGCCTTTCAGGTTATGTCGATATAGGACTCGTTTTACTGTGGACAGATACTTTTGCACCCGTTTCCTCCAGCATCTTCACACGGCCCTTTGCTGTTGTTCTGGGATTGATTTGCCCTTTTTGCACCAAAGTACGTTCATCTCTAGGAGACAGAATGAGTCTCCTTCCTGAGCGGTATGACGGCTGCTTGGTCCCATGGTTTAGTTTTAATGACTCCAACTTAAGGCTATGTAAACTTCCGACTTCAACTGTGCATACATACACACATACTTCATGCTACAGTAGAAACACTATATAAAGAAAATAAGGCACTTACTTTGATAGGAACGCACACAAGTCCAAAGTTTTTATTAGTAAGGAAAACAACAATGGAGGCAATGCGAGCACCAACCAGAAAATGTGCCACTTCATGCAAGAATGAGCAAATGTCTGCATACTTGATGTGCGGAAGGGCTCTCCTCGAAGAGTGAAGTTTGTCCGGCTCAGTAAGGCCTCAAACAAATTGTACGCAACACTGAAATGGGCTACTTATATGTGAATGAATGAGGAGGCAGAACAACCATCAATTCAAACTGTTAGAAAATACAACTAGTTAGAAAATAATTTGAAATTGACAAGTTGAAACATAGCCTATACATAATTAGCAGCCAGCGCGTGTTAAATGCGTAACAAATCACATTTTGGAACAGATAGTCCATTCTGACATCACGTGCATTAAACAACTCATGCTGGGACGAACGTTAGAGATATTTGGAACTCACGTATGAAACAGTTAAACTACTTTCATATTTACCTTGAATGTGTGTATTTTGAAGTACAGGCTACATTTGACCTTTATATTTGCCAAATTTAATGTTCTTTTTAATATAACTCTGATTTTGTTGGACATAATAATAAAAACCTCACAGTGAATTGTAATTTTGTTGGTTTGAGACCGTTATGAACACTTCATAGTGTGTTCATGGACTAGTTAGCATCACTGCACAACGCGATCATGATAAATGTTCATGCACTTCCTACTGCTTCTGAAGTGTGTTTATGTTACCAAACTAGCCAGCGGGCAATCATACTCTGTGTGATTGTGATTCATTTCTGCTTTTATTCACATTCTTAAATGAACTGCAATCACACGTTCTGCTAACTGGAGCATTGCATGTGATCACATGGCATAATAAAAGTCTTAAACATAATTAAGGTCTTAATCGATAAGAAACTTTCACCGGTCATGCCAAGTTTGTTTTAGGACTGACCCTAATTATTCGACTTGTCAGCTGTTGGTCGACCAATAATAAATAAATAAATACATACTTTTCTCAATCGAGCAGTGGCATAAATATATATATATTAGGGCTGTTGCCGACGAAAGAAAATCTTGGTCGACAGAGTATTCTCTTGACCAATAGATTGGTCAAGTTTTATAAAGGTGTCCAAACTTTTGACTGGTTCTGTGTATATAGACACATCCTGTTTTTTAATCAAATCAACTATATGCAGTGACAAAAAGAATGAGAATGTTTGATGAAATAAGACAAAGACATACACCATAATTTGCAAATAAATTCATTAAAAATCCTACAATGTGATTTTCTGGATTTTTTCTCTCATTTTGTCTGTCATAGTTAAAGCTTTTTTGCCCCACTGTATAGCCTATATCATAATCTCATCAATAAATTGGTTAAAACAAACTCCGAACACAGTAATGTGCTGACCAAACCGGAAGCGCGCATGTTGATTTTGTACCCCCACACCAGACACAATCAGGACACGCAGGATGAAATGTAAAAAAAACTTTGAACAAATTATATTCTTTTGGGGACAGCATTAAAAATGTATGGCAATTTAGCTAGCTAGCTTATTTGTCCTGGGATATAAACATTGGGTTGTTATTTTACCTGAAATGCACATTGTCCTCTACTCTGACAAATAATTATTTTTTAAATGAACTAGGCAAGTCAATTAAGAACCAATTCTAATTTATAATGACGGCTTACGCCGGCTAAACCCGGACGACACTGGACCAATTGTGCGCTGCCCTATGGGACTCCCAATCACAGCCAGATGTGATGCAGCCTGTAGTCGAACCAGGGACTGCAGTGACGCCTCATGCACTGAGACAGCTGCACCACTCGGGAGCCCAATTAATCCACAGATTAAACAGTAAACCGAATTCCTCTCTCATCTCTTCCTCAGGCTTCTTTTTTTATTTCTTTGGACTTTACATGGCAGTTGGCAACCAACTTTACGGTGCATTACTACAACCGACTGGAGTGTGGACGTCAGTTCATCTTTCAATCACCCACACGGGTATATTCTCCTAAACACCAAAGAGGAGCTGGCCTGTGGGTATTTGACCTGAAAAAACAATGAGATGGGAGGCCGGACTTGCAGCGCATTGAGTGTCACAAATAGAACCCATTTCTATTGTAACAAAATTACAATTCACTGTGAGAGGTTTTTATCAGTGTCCAATAGAGTGAAGGCTGTGGGGGAAAAAAAACAATTAAAACAAGGAGAATTATTGGCAAGGGACGAGTGCAGTGGGTACTTATAGGGGTTGCAACCAAAGATGCTAACGTGATGAAACCTTGGGCCTGTGTGTTTTGGGACGAAACTAAAAAGAAAATTATGTCAGCAATAGAACTCGATATACTTTGCATTTCAGGGCTGGAAAAAATCTGACCACTGTGAGCATTACAAGGACGAAAGGGAAAACGATGGAAGGCATGATGTCAATTAGCCTATTACAATAGAGACCCAAATTTAGAAGGCAGAAAGCGGTAATTAGTTATCCATCTCCAAACACTAACACCTAGATCATACTGACAGCGTCATTGGGCAAAATGGAAACAGCATTCACCTTTTGCTAACATTTCTGTCAAGCTGTCAACGCATACAGTTTGATGCACACGTTCGATAAAAATCAACATATGCACCACACAGAATGCACTGCAACTCCCTCTGCGACGCAATGCTGCAAGGCAAACGCAGCGTTCCACTGGAAACAAATGTACTTCTGGTGTACCAAAACGCAATGACCGAGGCGTAACACCCTGATTGAGTGTGCAGCATAGCCATGTGTGTAATGAGGGGTTAACACGGAGTAAGCATTCATTAATTCCTGCTGCCTGCGCTGATGAACTCTCTGACAGTGGAGCTGCCTGGGCAGTATAGGCGTGTCACTGACACAGCTACTCAACACCATCTTACTGACATCTGCTACAGCACGCTCTGTCAGGTACTGAGAAAATTAGGTCTATACATCTACATGTCACAAACATCAATTATCATACTATCTCCATTCCATTTGCAGAACATTTAACTTGTACTTCTCACATATTAATAGATTATCCTTTGGTGGCTAAGGCTCAACTCAATACAAGTCAATGTAAAGTTCTTCATACAAAAAGGTAAACTGCTGACTAGGAGGCTAATTCACCAAGATGATCTGCTCATTTGTGAAGGGCTTTGGGTTGCGAGAAGACGGTAATCCACATTACCCTCCTAGATTATACATTCCTCAGAGTACACCATCATGTGACAACAGTAGCCATCCCTCAGCTCCAATATCGCTACGGCTGTGGAGGTGAGCCGTGGTCCAGGGGTTTCCAAGGGGCAAAGACCGCCATATGAACACGTCTAGCTGGCTGTAGAATATTCAAAATGAGAAACAAAATGAGTTCTTGTTGATCCATATCCCTGGTTCACTACACTTTGTCTAAAACATGCTCTACACGTAGGATTTAAGATCATATGGTGGCACCATATTCCAACACCATCACATAAGTTCTAGACAAAAGAGGTTAGTAACCTAAACGCTGTTAACTTTCTGCTGCAAAGGCAAGCATTTAAAATACCTTCCCCACTAACCTCAAATACTGAAATTCCATTGGCTTTCCCTCCCATTCATAGCACTGCCAAAGTGTTACATCCATCTCAACAATTGAACTGTTTATTCTTCAGCATTACATAAGTGTTCTATAGTAATGCTGCATCCACCTGCATTATCCCACCTCTAGGCCAGTCTGATCAATACATGTGTATGGGCACTAAACCCCCTTTCCAGTAGAATAAGAAAGTGCTGAGAGTGTGTAGGGCAATCCACCCTCTGTATTTTCCCCCTGCTAATCAGCAAAGATCAGAAAATGTGAAAACAATATGGTAGAAGTAGAAACACTGCTCTGCGCAGCAGACAGGGATGGATCAATCGGTCTGTGATGTCTGTCTGTCAAAAGCTGACATGACTTGGGCAGTGTGTGTGTGTGTGTACACTAGAGGTCAACCGATTATGATTTTTCAACACCGATACCGATTATTGGAGGACCCCAAAAAAAGCTCGTACTAACCCTAACCCTAACCCTTACAACAATACTGAATGAACACTTTTAGTTTAACATAATACACCAATAAAATCCATTTAGCCTCAAATAAGTAATCAAACACGTTCAATTTGGTTTAAATAATGCAAAAACAAAGTGTTGGAGAAAAAAAAGAAAAATTGCAATATGTGCCATGTAAAAAAAACGTTTAAGTTCCTTGCTCAGACCATGAGAACATTTGAAAGCTGTTGGTTCCTTTTAACGTGAGTCTTCAATATTCCCGGGTAAGATGTTTTAGGTTGTAGTTATTATAGGACTATTTATCTCTATACAATTTGTATTTCATATACCTTTGACTATTGGATGTTGTTATAGGCACTTTAGTATTGCCAGTGTAACAGTATAGCTTCCATCCCTCTCCTCACCCCTATCTGGGCTCGAACAAGGAACACACCGACAAAAGTTATCTACAAAGAATAGTTACCCATCGCTCCACAAAAGCCGTGGCCCTTGCAGAGCAAGAGGAACAACCACTTCAAGGTCTCAGAGCGAGTGACGTCACCGATTGAAACGATATTAGCGCGCACACCGCTAACTAGCTCGGGAGTTGAAAGGCTTAAAGTCATAAACAGCTCAATGATTGAAGCACAGCGAAGAGCTGCTGGCAAACGCATGAAAGTGCTGTTTGAATTAATGCTTACGAGCCTGCTGCTGCCTACCACCGCTCAGTCAGACTTCTCTATCAAATATCAAATCATAGACTTAAACATAATAACACACAGAAACACGAGCCTTAGTTCATTAATATGGGCAAATTCAGAAAATATCATTTCGAAAACAAAACGTTTATTCTTTCAATGAAATATGGAAACGTTCCGTATTTTATCTAACGGGTGGCATCCATAAGTCTAAATATTCCTGTTACACTGCACAACCTTCAATGTTATGTCATAATTATGTCAAATTCTGGCAAATTAGTTCTCAACGATCCAGGCGGCCCAAACTGATGCATATAACATAACTTTGCGTGCAATGAAAGCAATGACACAATTTCCCTAGTTTAATATTGCCTGCTAACCTGGATTTCTTTTAACTAAATAGGCAGGTTTAATAAAATATACTTCTGGGTATTGAATTTAAGAAAGGCATTGATGTTTATGGTTAGGTACATTCGTGCAACGATTGTGCTTTTTTCACAAATGTGCTTTTGTTAAATCATTCCGTTTGGCGAAGTTGGCTGTCTTTGTTAGGAATAAATAGTCTTCACGCAGTTCGCAACAAGCCAGACGGCCCAAATTGCTGCATATACCCTGACTCTGTTGCACAGAAAGAAAGATAAGTGACACAATTTCCCTAGTCAAAATAAATTCATGTTAGCAGGCAATTTTAACTAAATATGCAGGTTTAAAAATATATACTACTGTATTGATTTTAAGAAAGGCGTTGATGTTTATGGTTAGGTACACATAGGTGCAACGACAGTGCTTTTTTCATGAATGCTCTTGTTAAATCACCCGTTTGGCAAAGTTGGCTATGATTCAATCAATGATAAATTAACAGGCAACGCATCGATTGTATGCAACGCAGAACAAGCTAGATAAACTAGTACTATCAACCATGTGTAGTTAACTAGTGATTATGTTAAGATTTATTTTTTATAAGCTAGTACTTTTTTTAGGATAGAGTGGTCTGCTCTACAAGCAGGTGGTAGTAGCAAGCGCAAGCAGGTCTAGATCATTTGATGGAAAATTCTGTCCCCCCTAGCGATGGACGTTAGTCCCGCTTCAGAAGCGGCATTCCTTAACAGACAGGTAAAATGCCCATTCAGCTGCGCTTCAAAACCATCTCCAGACAAGGTTTCGTGTCGGCATTTAAAAATAAGTAGTGTACCCTTATGGACAAATAAACCCTTGAAAGCGCCTCAGCTACGGCATATGACTGCCCGGCCATAGCGGTCGTACATACCTAATAGGACCATTATTCTGCTTTGAAGTGGATTTTTTTTAAACAGAAAAACAATTTGTAGTTTAAACATCAAGCTAAAAACCCTAGTCTGTGTGTTTTCAAATGCAGAGTCACTGCAGTCTAAAGTATACAAAATGTCACTTCCAGCTGAGCACTGCCCTGTCTAGTGTCTAAGGAGTAGCATAGAGCGCTCTCAGACAGTGAGAGCGCACACATGGTTGTGTCTGCCATCTCACATACACACACTGTCTGGCATCCCACTCACCCACACACAGTGCTGCCGTGGCGACCTGGATTCACCCAATCCAAACCATTCCTAACCACCACCAGGCACTCAGCCGGCTGCATCACTCCACTAGGAAGAACTCCCCCCGCATGCAAGGTCATGTCCAGGACACTGTGTTTTAAGGCAAATGCTGACTAAACAATTAATGGTCTAAATGTAATTCAGCACATCAGATACAACATTATGGAAGGAATGTTAAAAGCAGCATGCTGAAGTTAAGAGACAACATGAGACAATCTCTTTAGTGATATATCAGCTGGCCTACTAGTGTAGGAGATACTGTCACTTTTATACCCCAATATCAATCAAAAACATATAAAAGCACTGATTTGGGACTCACCCATCATCGTCTCCATCCACGGCTTTGAAGAGTCCGGCAGAGGAGGTTAAGGCACTGACGGCCGTGGCGGCGGCTGCGTTACTTTCAGTCCCCAGGCCTGTGCCTGCCGCAGTGCCACCCTCCCCAGCCAGCTTGGCCATGGTCTGGGCCAGCAGGGCAGACTGGTCCTGGAAGAGCAGGCGCTGGGCATCCTCCAGCTGAGTGGTGGTGAAGGAGGGCAGGCTGGCGTACAGGGCACTGGCTTGGGAAGCCACAGCCTGGGTGTGGGCCTGGGCACTGCTGAAGTCCTGGGGCATGCTGACCCCGGGCGGCTGCGCCTGTGGGTGAGACTGGGCCAGGCCACTGCCGTTTTGTGGCTGGGAGTCACTCTGTGGGTTAGGAGGAAGCACATTGGAGACTAGACAGCCCTGGTTAGGGAGGGCAGTGTTAGACAGCTGGGTGGCAAGTCCTTGGGCTTTGCTTGGGAATGACTGCTGTTGTTGCTGATGTTGGTGGTCCAGGGAGAGAGAGTGTCCTTGTGGCTGCTGCCCAAACCCAGTTACTCCTCCTGGGCCCATCTGAGGCATTAACCCCCCTCCTGCAACAGTGGCCTGGATTGAGGTCTGCTGGGGCTGCTGTTGGACGAGACCCTGGGGTTGGAGCTGGGGCATGGAACCAACCACCTGCTGCTGCGAGACTCCCATCATCTGCCCGGATCCAGGCAGGGCCTGTGGCACAGCAGGTGGGGGTAAGCCTGCCTTGGGCTGGGGGTAGTCTGGAGGCATGCCCCCTCCCTGGCTCAGCCTGTGCACCGGGGCTACCTGGGGAGTCGCAGAAGGCTGCTGTGTAAGAGCATAGCCCATCTGCTTCTGGAGCACCCCCACTAGGCTCTGAGCTGAGCCAGGAGCCGGGATGGAGGCTGCCTGGGCGTAGGTGAGCGGCTGCTGGGGCATAGGAGTGGTTTGGTGGCCTATGGTGGTCTGGAGGCCCACCATGTTGATGGGGGCAGGCTGGTGAACGCTGGCAGGGACTGAGGGAGCCACGGTGGGCAGCAGATGAGACTGGGACACCACCATGGGGAAACCTGGGCGAGAGGTCTGGAAGGACGGAGGGGGGTTGGAGTAGTCCTGGTAGTGAGGGTGGGGCTGGAGTAATGGGGGGCCTCCAGCATCTCCACTTCCCACACTCTCTGTGTAGTGACTCAGTGTGCTGACTGTGCTGCTCACTGAACTCCCACTGGTGTTCTCCCTCTCCGACCCCACTTTCACACACTCAGGCCCACACGGCCGCATGCTGTCCACAACCCGGCCACTAGGGGCAGTAGCCTCAGAGGACAAGGGGGCAGGGGCCGAAGCTGGGGTCTCCTTGTCATAGTACTCAGCACATGTCCATCTGCCCTTTTTAAATGGCTCTGAGCTGGAGTCAAGCTTGACCACTCTGAAACGAGAGCTAGTGGTGGCAGGAGCTGGGGTTGGGGGGGGCTGGGAGGAGGGGACTGAGGCTAGAGCCATGCCCGAGGAGCTCATCCCTGGCTGAGGTATGGCAGCTCCTCCACCCTGTGTGCCACTGGAGGGCCCCAACACCACAGAGCCACTGGCAGCAGCAGCAATCATAGTGATGCTCGAGTTACTCCCCATCAAACCTCCAACCCTCCCACCGCAACTCATTACACTAGGGGGGAAGCCACCACCACTGCTGCTAGCGCTGGTGCTAACACCTCCCATCACAGATACATTGGAAGAGCTGTACATATTCACATTACAAACATGGCTGGTCAGAGGATCAGCTATGCTAACAGTAGCTACTGCAGCAGAGCTGTGCATTCCAGGGAGAGAGACAGCTGCTACAGGCTGAGTAGCAACACTGGCAGAACCCACTGAAACATTCTCCAGAGGTACCTCCATGGTAGAAGGCATCTTTAGGGCACCCCCAGCCCCTCCAGAAGTGGGAGTAAAGTGGGGGTCAGAGGAAGGAGGCTGAGCTAGGGCCTGCTGAGGGTGATTATGTTGCCTCTGGTGATGGTGCACATTTCCGTTCACCATCCCTCCGTGCTGGGGACCCTGGGGCAAGGAGTGGGGGGGCTGGTTGGGGGAGATAGCCCCGGGGGTGTCCGCCTCATGAAAGTTATTCAGTGTCTCCTCTGAGGAGCTCCTTGCGCCCCCAGCCATGTCATTGGCCCTGGAGAGGGAGACATCCAGGATCTCTGAAGAGGACAGATCCTCTGTATGAGACTCATCCAGATCATCATAGCTCTCAGTGTCCTCCGCTATGCTGTTGTTGGTGCTCACAGAGATCTGTGCTGGAGTCACGCTGGTGATCTGGAAGCCACTCTTCTTCTTCATCATTATCTGAGACCCAGAGGAGAGAGCCTGGGGCTGTGGCTGGGAGTGCAGGTTAAGGCTGTGGGGAGGGTGCTGAGGCCCAGGGGAGGATGATCCAACAGGAGGTTGAGACTGCATCAATAGGGGGGATTGGTAGTCTTCAGTGGGAACGTGGCATTTGCTAACAGCTGAACTAGTCGGTGTTGACAACGTGGGAACACTCCCGGCGCCGGTGTTAATATTGCTAACATTACCCCTTCTAGGAAAATTCGCCGGGTGCGCCATCTTTCTGACGCTGCCAGAGTCTCCTGCAGAATGAGGATGGTGCATTTTGAAAGATTCCAGGGGATAACGTTACACTTCGTTAGGGCAGCAGTTTTGACAAAAACTGATTTTTAACAATAAATTAATATCAACCGACAATAAATAAATCTGTTTTAAAGACAAGGTTCAAACATTTAGCTTTTTGGGATTTCTAAACGTCTTCCCTCGTGACGGAAAATGCTCGCGTTTGACAATCAGTTGACGAGCCGAAATGCTAACAAGCTAACTAGCTTGTTAGCTAGTCTAACATAAGCTCATGGGCTTGCTAGCCAGTTACAGACGCGTATGTTCTCACATACAAGCCAGCATTTCGTCGTTGTACTATATTATCTCAATAGGTAAATTGTTATAATTGATAAATTCTTATAACACAAACTGAGTAAGCAGTAAGCATCCAAAGCGAGAGCTGATACAGAAGTGCAACGTTAGCTCCATCACTATCCACACACTGTGGTGAGTTGCATTATTGAATTTCTCAGAAGCAAAAAATGAAAACAAGCAATCCTTTACCGATATAAGGTTGTCCTTAGGAGAATATATCCACTTAATTCTCTCGCAAAACGGGTTAATCCATTCTGAAAAGTCTTTGTTATAGCTAACGTTAGCTAGTCCAATGTTTGCTGTATCACTCCCTCTTCCAAAAGCTATTCACAGCCAGTCCGCCTTCTTGTTCTTGCACTGTGGCTCGAACCGTTGAAGTGTGACGAGACCGATGGGAGGAGGATTTCCACTAGTTACCACAGCCACAGAGTGAAAATTGTCTATATCGTAAGAATTCGTGAAAACAAAAATGCTTTTTGGTCTTGACATAAGCTTAGGGTTAGGCATAATATTAGCAGTGTAGTTTCGGTTGAGGTTAGGTTTAAAATATGAAAATAATTGTCAGAAATGGGCGGGGTTTATTAATGTGTGGCTGTGGTAACTAGTGACGACGGGGGAGGAGAGAACTTGCTAACATGGCGACCACGCATGCTCTATTGATGCCCAGACGAGTCAGACAAAAAGCAGTCTGGGGAGAAGAGGCTGAGAGAACAACAGGGGAGAGGCAGGCAACGGAAAAAAAAATAGTTTCAGACTCATACAGAATATTCCCATTCCTTTACCCTTGTGCAACCCAACTGGATAAAATCATAAATGCTTGCAGCTTGTCATGATTTTAAATAGGCTTATGAGAGATGGATAGGGAAATGTGTTATGGGTGTCATAATGCCAATCACATTATTTTCATGAACAGTAGACAAGAGTATCAACATGGTGCGATAAATCACTCAAAAAAATGTATATTCCATCAGCCATATTGTTATGTCGTTTTCGTAGGGCATCAGAGTTCTGTTTTACCTTTAACTTCTAACAAAAACAACAAAATGAAATGTTTTGGTCTGAACAAAACTTTAACAACACAAACAACAAGATCAGTTGTGTGTTTTTACTGTGAAACAAAAGGCATGCAGACAGAACATTCTGCAGACAGAATGGAGCTGGCCAGACGTGTTCACTGCACTGACGATTATTCTACATGCATGTATTGTGAGAGTGTGTTTATTGTGGTGGGTACTCCAGGTCAGTAACCCCTCCCGTTGCCACGAAGTCTGTTCTGGATGTGTGCGTGTACCTCCACCTCCCTGTATTCTGGTGCCTTCTGTTTTATCACTGTTGGCTGCCAGACCCACCTGTTGTTGTGAATGTCTTAGTGAATAACAGCAGATAGTCTGGTACCATCTGAATGCTTTGTTTGGCCAACTTCTCTGACTATCGTTGTCATTACATACTCCTCTCTCCTATTCTCTCTTCTCCTCTCATACTATTCCCTCTACTTTCCTCTCACCTCCTCCCATCCCTGAGTCATTTGCTCAGTCACAGCCACCAGATAGTTAATTAAAACACCAGGAGGCCCTCAGGACTGTTACACTCAGGTGGAACGCTGTATGAGAGGAGTTAGGGAGAGAGAGAGAGATATGTTTGTGGAGAGGACAGAGGAAGATTAAGTAAGTGAATGAAATAGAAAGAATCAGAGAGAGGGGCTATGGGGAGATAGACAGTACAGAGAGGGAGCAATAGACGATTGAATTGAGAGAGAGCGAATGAGAGCATTTGCCCATTGTGGGTGACTGGCAGGCAGGCAGCAGCAGGCTGTGACCAGACCGTGCAGGCAGACAGATTGTGCTCATCCATACAAATGACGGAGGGAGAGAGAGCCAGCGAGAGGCGAGCGCAATGTAAGCGTCTGGTACAGTCAGCAGCTTTAAATCACTCTGGCACTCCACAACAAAACACACTGAGCACTATTGTCCTGCCCTAACAATAATGCTCAATTTATACACCCGGCACGACTGTCATTTTGTAAACACTCATTTCTTTGATGGGAATGACAAAAAAAATCTTTCCCTCCTCGTCTTCAGTTTTTATGTCCAGCGGCACTCGTCACTTCCTCTTGAACTCTCAATGAGGGAGAGCTCGGTTAGTTGTTTTGGAAAGTTTGAAGTTTTGGAAAGTTTTGAAAGTCTATTGAAAAAGTTTGGTTACTAGCTATCTACCTTTTGAATTTGGATCCCACGCTGCAGTTGGCATCAGTTGCTGTGACCACTACTGTCTGTCCAGTGATCCTGCTGACCAAGGCCAGGTCTGAGGAGCTGTTTGTTGTAACAGCTAACCTAGCTGCTAGCTAGCAGGCTATCAAGCTAGCAGGGCTTTCATGAGGGCTTGAACGCAGCCCGCAATGCAGTTAGCCATTGTGGCTAGGACCACGGATTGTCCCGAGCTTGTGGCTGTCTAGATCCCTGCTGTTTGTTGTTGTTGTTTTCAATCTTCCCTGCGACCTGCCCCGCCTGGAACTGCGAGGAGTAACAGCGTAACTTAAGTTGCTACTATGACAAAGACCAAAGCCAACGGGAGTACCGTTGAGGACAATGGTGTCTCTATCACAGGTGAAGTATATTTTAAACAATTAAAAAGAGTTCTACAAGCAGTTGTTACAACAACAAGAAAATAGCTTCAAGTGTTTTGTCCAAATACTGTTGGGAGTCAACTATTACAAGAATGGACAACCTGAACAGAGGTCCAGGACCTCTCTGTTCTCCCAGGATCAGTTCAAGAAGTTTAAACGTGAAAAGGCAAGATGACAGCAATCTGTAAGTCATTGGGAGAGGATGTCAGTTCTGTATGTGAATCCATGATAACAATGGCAGAGAAATCTGATTATCCCTAGGGACAATCAGCCCCCTCCTGTACTCCCTTTTCACCCATGACTGCGTGGCCATGCACATCTCCAACTCAATCATCAAGTTGGCAGATGACACAACAGTAGTAGGCTTGATCACCAACAATGACGAGGGAGGAGGTGAGGGCACTCAAAGTGGGGTGTAATGGGAAATAAAATCTCACCTAAGGAGATGATCATGGACTTCAGGAAACAGTAGAGGGAGCACCCCCCCCCCCCCCATCCACATCGACGGGACAGCAGTGGAGAAGGTGGACATTTTCAAGTTCCTCGGCGTACACATCACGGACAAACTGAAATGGTCCACCCACACAGACAGAGTGGTGCAGAAGGCGCAGCAGCGCCTCTTCAACCTCAGGAGGCTGAAGAAATTCGGCTTGTCACCTTAAACCCTCACAGACACAATTGAGAGCATCCTGTCAGGCTGAATCACTGCCTGGTACGGCAAATGCACCACTCACAACCGCAAGGCCCTCCAGAGGGTGGTGCAGTCTGCACAACGCATCACCGGGGGGAAACTATCTGCCCTCCAGGACACCTACAGCACCCGTTGTCACATGAAGGCCAAAAAGACCACCCGAGCCACTGTCTGTTCACTACGCTACCATCCAGAAGGCGAGGTCAGTACAGGTGCATCAAAGCTGGGACAGAGAGACTGAAAAATAGCTTCTATCTCAAGGCCATCAGACTGGTAAACAGCAGTTACTAACAAAGAGAGACTGCTGCCTACATACACTTGAAATCATTGGCCACTTTAATAAATAGATCACTAGTCATTTTAATAATTTGAATAATGTTTACATATATTGCATTACTCATCCCATCTGTATATACTGTATTTTTATACCATCTATTGCATCTTGCCTATGCTGCTCGGTCATCGCTCATCCATATATTTATTTATATGTATATATTCCTATTCCATCCCTTTACTTAGGTTTGTGTGTATTAGGTAGTTGTTGTGGAATTGTTAGGTTACTTGTTAGATATTACTGCACTGTCGGAACTAGAAGCAAAATCATTTCGCTACACTTTCAATAACATCTGCTGACCATGTGTATTTGATTTGATTTGAAGGCAGAACAACATGGTTGCGGACGGAATTATAAAATCTCCACTTGAAACCTGGACGGAGTCTGAGGACAAAGTGAGGGAAATTATCTCGGAGAAACTGAAGAGGGACAGCAGATTGAGGTGGAGCATGCCAACATGACTGTTAAACCCACCACCGGCCCAGGGAACAGTCCCAGGCCGATAGTGGTCAAGTTCCTGAGGTTCAAGGACAAGGTAGCTGTTCTGGAAAGAGCCAAGAACTTGAGAGGAATGTATATCTTCCTCAACGAGGGCGACTCAGAAGCTGTGCGCCAGAAGAGGAAAGAACTTACCTGCCAGAGCGTGTGGGGACATTGCTTACATTCGCTATGACAATATATGTAGTCTTAGAAATAAGGTTCATGAAATCAATAACTTGCTAACATCAGATAACATTCATATATTATACATTTCTGAGACTCACTTAGATAATTTATTTGATGATACAGCAATAGCAATACGAGGACATAACATCTATAGAAGAGATAGGAATGCTTACGCGGGAGATGTTGCTGTATATATTCAGAGACTTATCCCTGTAATGCTTAGAGAAGATCTTATGTCAAGTGTTATTGAATTGTTGTGGTTGCAGGTGCACCTGGCATATCTAAAGCCTTTTATTTTGGGGTGTTGCTATTGGCCACCAAGTGCTAACAGTCATTATCTACACTGAACAATAATATAAACGCAACATGTAAAGTGCTGGTCCCATGTTTCATGACCTGAAATAAAAGATCCAAGAAATGTTCCATATGCACAAAAATACTATTTATCTCAAATTGTGTGCAGAAATTTGTTTACATCCCTGTTAGTGAGCGTTTTGGCCTGACAGGTGTGGCATATCAAGAAGCTGATTAAACAGCATGATCATTATACAGGTGCAACTTGTGCTGGGGACAATAAAAGGCCACTCTAAAATGTGCAGTTTGTCACACAACACAATGCCACAGATTTCTAAAGTTTTGAGGGAGCATGCAATTGCAATGCCACAAGAGGTGTTGGCAGATAATTTAATGTTAATTTCTCTACCATAAGCCATTTTAAAGAATTTGGCAGTACGTCCAACCTGCCTCACAACCGCAGACCGTGTGTAACCACGACTTGCCCAGGACCTCCACATCCGGCTTTTTCACCTGCGGGATCATTTGGGGGGGGGGGGGGGTGTTTAAAGGCACAGTCAACTTAGTGTATGTAAACTTCTGACCCACTGGAATTGTGATACAGTGAATTATAAGTGAAATAATCTGTCTGTAAGCAATTGTTGGAACAATTACTTATGTCATGCACAAGGTATATGTCCTAACCGACTTGCCAAAACTATAGTTTTTTAACAAGCAATGTGTGGAGTGTTTGAAAAACTAGTTTTAATGACTCCAACCTAAGTCTATGTAATCTTCCGACTTCAACTGTAGTTCAAAAGTAATATCCTCTAAAACGCTCTGGTAAGAAACAAACTTTCCACATGGCTGAGAGGACCTATTCAAGTAAGTAAATACATTTAGAAAATGTTTTTAAAAACAATGTATTATTAACTAGCTAGCTACCGTGCAGGCTAACTCAAATGAGCTGCAAAATGAGTTTGCCAGTTGGCTAGCAAATTTCACCAGCTACCTAAATTCATATTAGCTATCAATCTTGATGTATTTATCACTGTAAAAAACAAACTCCATATGCATTTGTAGGTAGCTAGCTAACAGCCATGGAGGAGGGTGAAAGGAAAGCAGCCCCATCTGTCAGTAAGAGAGTAGGCTATTCTGGATAGGGCTGGTACTTTTGTGTAGTTCCTGTCCCTAGAAGTGATGATGGAGATAATTGTAACATAATATTCATTGCAGTGTAATTTGAGTAGAATGAAGTCTTGTGAGGTTTTCTGTCCTCAGATAAAGAGGGCTATGAAAGCCTGTCTACAAATGAAGAGGTCTCAATGAAGAGCAATGGTTCTCAGTCCTTGTCCTGGGGACTCAAAGGGGTACACATTTTTGTTTTTGCCTTAGCACTGCACAGCTGATTCAAATGATCAACTCATCATCAAGCTTCAAGTGGTATTTATATATTCATTTGTGATGCTATCCTTGATATGATCCTGTTATTGTCACATGCTACACATGCACATATGTGTGCCCATGCATCTATCAATCCAATGTTACCATGATTTGTTATCAGGGATATTATACTTTAGTAATCCACAATGACCTGGTGATGTAAAAGTCTAACAATTACATTGTCTTTCATATTCCTACAGTTACCTTGTAACTGGAAATTCCTTCAAAATGATTGCCTACAATTAACACTGCAAGGTTGGGTGACCAGGGCCGTCTGGGACTGCCTCCTGGAGGAATTCATGTGTGTGAAGGCTACTGGTGTCCTGCATAACTTCACGAGGATACACAGGAGGACCAGGAGGGGTTCTGCAGCTCGCCGCCATGTGCCAGATGAGAAGTTTGCTGCTCTGCAGGATGTTTCAAGGATGGGGTCCAACAACGCAGCAAGAGAGACAATCCGTGTGCGGGAGATCTTCACCTCCAACTTCTTTGAAGAGGGTGCTGTTCCCTGGCAACACCATAGACTACACTGTGCACAACCAAAGGCTATTTTAAGAGCCATTCGTATTGCTGTAAGAGTACACTTCCATTTACTTAGCTATGTCAACTGCAGTTATACATTTCCAATTTATCTCCCTTTGATATCTACTTCTCAGGTGAGGGTGCAGTTTAGGTAAGGGTGTGATGTCTGTACAAAAACAAAACAGGCTATTTTACCATATAACCATATAAACATTTAAAAAATAACAATTGGACACCCTATAACCCACATCTACACACTCATATATCAATCTGATTTATGGATTGTGCACCTAAGCAGGCTGTTAAGGGATTTTTTTAATCAATAATGACTAATTATGTATACATTTCAATCAGGACTGACTAATCAGAATACTATTATGTTACTGTATAGATGTATGAATTTTCTTTTAATCCCAGTACTGAATATAATGTGTGTAATTATAATCAAGAATTAGAACAATGACTGTCTATTCCTTGGTAGAAATGAATGAACTTATCATCAGACTGGCTAGAATGCTTATCTACACAGGAAGACCTTGGCTCGGTCATAAATGATCTAAATTGGTGGGTGACGATGCGGGAAGGCTTGAGAACTATACTGCCATTGTATCAGAGTGGAGAAGAGACGGGAGAGTTCGAAAAATAATGACGTCATTTTCAGTTTATAACCTGTGGTAAATTGTATCGTGTTCAGTACTCTCGAGAATAAACGCTACAGATTGATTTTGAGACTGGTCTCTGTCCATTTTATCCAAATAAGAGTCTTACAAATTCTTAGGAGTGGGCAGAGTGTTTAATTGAATTGGTTAAATAAAACATAAAGGAATTTAATAGGCTCGGGTGTATAACTGGCTCCTTCCACCTTCAAAGAATAGGCAAGAGGAAAATAGAAAATAGTATAACATGGAAAATAGTATAACACTTCATTATTTCTATAACTACGCTATATTGTTTGTCCTCATGTGTCCATTCATGTTTTTCGGCATAAAGTACTCTGCAGCCACTTAGTGTGGTGTGGACACCAGGTGAGACCACACACACAGATTTCTGTTGAACACTGTCACTTTAATGAACTTATTTTTTCAATAACAGTCTCTCTCCTTCACTTCATCCCCTCTCCTCTTCTCTCTAAATCCTCTAGGTTAAATCAGCTGTGTCGGTGAACCACTCCCACATCTGAACTGGCTACATGGAGTGTACAGCATGATCCGAGGATAGAGGTCACTTGGCCAGATTAACAGGAAGTATTATTAACGAAAGTCTTTACATTGAAATACAGATATAGATGCAATAGTCTTAGAGTTAATGATCCAAGGTCAGTTTTGCATTTCTCCTCCTGATTATTATGATGACTAACAATGTTAGAATAAAAAATAAAAACAAGGCTTAAACATGCTCTCTCTCATCTGCAGATACTGTATGTTTTGATGTGAGAGGATGCCAACCCCCAGTCCCATCCTCACCACCTCACCCGATTTTAAGATAACCTTTGGGCCGACCAGAGACACTATTATGTAGTTGTGATGAACTGAGAGAATATTTGGGTAGCACTGATTCATTAATCCTATGCTCCCGTCCCTGCTCCTATGTTCTTACCTCTTACCCTTTCTGTCTCTTACACCTTTCTCGATGCCACCTCTTTCTTCCTCTGTTTTTATCATGCACAACAGATGTGCATTGAAGCTATCCTGTGATTATCAGATCAATGCAGATGAACGGCATTAGATATTGAGATTAACCGGTTTTAGAGTATTTACATGATGCATAGGAAGTGTAGTGTACTGTTTATATGAATTACAAATCAGCCTTTAACTAGTTAAATCTTGTTTCAAGTCTATTGGTTACAATGTGTAACCATTGATGTCCCAGGACCAAGATTGGTAAACACTGTTGAAGTGTATAGTTGTAATACATACATGCAGACACAGCATCATTCAAAGACTGGAAATTGATACTCCTGGTATTGGATATGACTGAAACATTATCTCAAAGACATTCATACCTGAACTGCACCTTTATTTGCCAAGGTAGAGTACATGCTCAGTGAATATATTAAATGTATGGACTACAATGTGGGGATCTCATGCATGGTAATAACTACATGTATATACGTCTTGCATTCTTGGCACAAAGTTATATTATATTCTACTCAATCCATAGACATTATTAGTGTCATTCAGACTGCTCTGAAGTTGATACAATAGGCTATGATAGCGGAGGTTCATAGCCAATTTCTGAACTAATATGTATACCAAACGCTTGGGTCCATACACAGATCGGCTAGATAGCTAGCTACACATCCATAGGCATACAGGTATTTTTATCCTCCACTGCACCATAAGAAAGAGCATAGCTAGCTCTGTTAATATATAAATATATATATAAAAAAACCGATATGCCTCATTTTTAATGAAACAAATGACGATACATGAAATAACTAAATAAATACAAAAACAAAGCGAAAACTTTACAGTCATGTGTGCATACATTCAACATATGGGTGGTCCCTCTCCTTCTCTCCTTCTTTCTCTCTCTCGGGGACCTGAGCCCTAGAACCATGCCCCAGGACTACCTGACATGATGACTCCTTGCTGTCCCCAGTCCACCTGGCCATGCTGCTGCTACCAACTGGCCTGGGCCCTAGCCATGTCCCAGGACTAGAATGGACCACACTGTTAGTTTAACTGTTCTATCAACCATGCTGGTCATTTATGAACATTTGAACATCTTGGCTTCGTTTGTCCACCCGAAAGAGAGTCGGACCCCAAATGCAGCGTGGCCCTGGTTAGGACTACCTGACATGATGGCTTTAATGAAACAAATTTGACCATGCTGGTCATTTATGAAATAACATCTTGGTCATTTTCTGTTATAATAAATACAAAAACAACAAACGGTTCCTCTCTAGGTTTCTTCCTAGGTTTTGGCCTTTCTAAAACCTATTACAGCCTGTTTGGGGTTTTAGGCTGGTTTCTGACAGCACTTTGAGATATCAGATGACAAGGAACAATAAATTTGATTTGATTTGATTTGAATACACAGTGAAACCCAGGCTACCTAAATACGGTTCCCTATCAGAGACAACAAGAATCACCTGACTCTGATTGAGAACCGCCTCAGGCAGCCAAGCCTAAACTAGACACACCCCTAATCAACCACAATCCCAATGCCTACAAAAACCCCAATACGACAACACAATAAACCCATGTCACACCCTGGCCTGAACAAATATATAACGAAAACACAAAATACAATGACCAAGGCGTGACAATCTGCATTGCATGGCAAATATCAGCAAGGCAAGCTTACAAAATTGTACATTCAATTTACAGTAAATGCTTTAGGTAACTAGATTCTTTACATCCACTGTTTTACAAGATGACAGCCTGTTTTCCTGGTTGTTTCAGGAGTCTCTAAAACATAAAACATTCAGAATTACAATTTCATACTCATGTCACAACACCCACAAAGCTAGCCTGCTAAATTGCAAGTTTTGTAAATTAACTTTATGATACAAAATATTCTTAATCGTTTCTCTCTACATTAACTAACATATTCCTGTCAACTGTACATTTTTTGCCACCATAGACTCTGGGTTCGCGCCCAGGCTCTGTCGTAACCGCCCGCGACCGGGAGGTCCGTGGGGCGACGCACAATTGGCCTAGCGTCATCTGGGTTAGGTAAGGTTTGGCCGGTAGGGAAATCCTTGTCTCATCGCGCACCAGCGACTCCTGTGGCGGGCCGGGCGCAGTGCACGCTAACCAAGGTTGCTAGGTGCACGGTGTTTCCTCCGACACATTGGTGCGGCTGGCTTCCGGGTTGAATGCGCTGTGTTAAAAAGTTAAAAAGCAGTGCAGCTTGGTTGGGTTGTGTATCGGAGGACGCATGACTTTCAACCTTCATTTCTCCCGAGCCCGTACGGGAGTTGTAGCAATGAGACAAGATAGTAGCTACTAAAAAACAATTGGATACCACAAAATTGGGGAGAAAAAGGGGTAAGGACATCCCAGCCGGCCAAATCCTCCCCTAACCCAGGTGACACTGGGCCTATTGTGCACCGTCTCATGGGTCTCCTGGGAATTCCCAGGCTGCGACACAGCCTGGGATCGAACCCGGGTTTGTAGTGACGCATCAAGCACTGCCGATGTGCCACTCTGGAAGCCTGATGCGTCCCCTGTTTTTGTATTCACTCCATGTTCATTCCTATTAAACTCACCGACTGCACCTGCATCCTGCTTCTCCGTTACGACGTGACATGTTGTGTTTATATTTTCGTTCAGTGTATTTATGCCAAAATATTTACTCTATTCTACTGAGCCATTTACTTTATGTTCGTATTCTTATATTTTATTATTAGGTGTTCAACAGCAAAGCTGTATTTGTTGCCGTTGATTATTATTCCATGAAATGGAAAGGCTTAGTAAGGTGTAACTTGCATAACGGTGAAGGGCCAAGGGCCACACCCTCTCATGCAATGCCATGACAATTGGCCAGATGGTGGCGCTATAACAAAGCAATTGAAAATGCAAGCTTTGAAAGGTTATGCCCCTCATGATGGATTTTTTGCCATTTTGAATTTTGTGAAAAACACTTAAAACGCTACTCTTCTGGCACTGAATGACCGATCTGCCACGAAATGTGATATGTGGCATCTATGGACAAAGTTCTCCCAACCCAATATTTTCCAGACTTGTAACTAAAACAACATGGCCGCTATTGATCAATATGCATTCACATGAGCGTGATCTGGCACATAAATTCATAGAAATCAGTCACGGATATTCGAATTGTAACAACATGTTATACATTTTCCAAACACTGTGAAGACTCAGCATTTCATTGGACGGTGTATAACATAATAAAAACCTAACTCAAAAGCAAACCATACTGTAGGCCATGCTGTGTTTCACAGCTCTTGACATTAAGGAGGCTGATGTAAATGTAGTTCAGTGCAGCATGCTGGTGACAGGTGAACAGAGCAGGAATTACTGAAACAACAGGGGCTTAGGGCCTGTAGAGGAGCGGGCCATGCCCAGTGATGTGGGGTGGAGTGTCTGTGCCGGTCCCAGGCCCTCTATCTGGGCCTTTTGTCCACTCAGCCCCCTGTGTTTATGTGTTTCCTCGCTCCTAATGGGAACCAATGGCTTATTTTTGTTGGACAGTCCTCTTACCAGAAAATGTGTATGTTGTACTAGGTATTTTAAATATATATTTTTGAATGTATTTTGGGGGACTTTGTATCATTTGATTTACACAACACACCTACCACTTTGAAAATGCAAAATATTTTTTATTGTGAAACAAACAAGAAATAAGACAAAAAAACAAAAAACTTTAGTGTGCATAGCTATTCACTCCTCCCCTAAATCAATACTTTGTAGAGCCACCCTTTGCAGCAATTATAGCCACAAGTCTCTTGGGGTATGTCTCTTGGGGCGGCAGGTAGCCTAGTGGATAGAGCGCTTGACTTGTAACTGAAAGGTTGCAAGATTGAATCCCCAAGCTGACAAGGTAAAAATCTGTTGTTTTACCCCTGAACAAGGAAGTTAACCCACTGTTCTTAGGCTGTCATTGAAAATAAGAATTTGTTCTTAACTGACTTGCCTAATTAACTTGCCTAGTTTTGCCAATTCTTTAAGGCAAAGCTGCTCCAGTTGGATGGGTTCCGCTGGTGTACAGCAATCTTTAAGTCATACCACAGATTCTCAATTGGATTGAATTCTGGACTTTGACTAGGCCATTCCAAGACCTTTAAACGTTTCCCCTTAAACCACTTGAGTGTTGCTTCAGCAGTATGCTTAGGGTCTTTGTCCTGCTGGAAGGTGAACCTCCGTCCCAGTCTCAAATCTCTGGTTGACAAACAGGTTTCCCTCAAAAATATCCCTGTATTTAGCACCATCCATCATTCCTTCAATTCTGACCAGTTTCCCTGTTTCCCTGCTGATGAAAAACATCCCCACAGCATGGTGCTGCCACCACCATGCTTCACGGTGGGGATGGTATTCTCTGGGTGATGAGAGGTGTTGGGTTTGCGCCAGACATATTGTTTTCCTTTTTGGCCAAAAAGTTCAATTTTAGTCTCATCTGACCAGAGCACCTTCTTCTATATTTTTGGGGAGTCTCCCACATGCCCTTTGGCATACACCAAATGTGTTTGCTTATTTTTTTCTTTAAGCAATGGCTTTTTTTCTGGCCACTCTTCCGTAAAGCCCAGCTCTGTGGAGTGTACGGCTTAAAGTGGTCCTATGGACAGATACTCAATCTCCGCTGTGGAGCTTTGCAGCTCCTTCAGGGTTATCTTTGGTCTCTTTGTAGCCTCTCTGATTAATGTCCTCATTGCCTGGTCTGTGAGTCTTGGTGAGCGGCCCTCTCTTGGAAGGTTTGTTGTGGTGCCATATTCTTTCCATATTTTAATAATGGATTTAATGGTGCTCCGTGGGATGTTCAAAGTTTCTGATATTTTTTTATAACCCAACCCTGATCCGTATTTAGGATAGTTATTGATTAAAATGTTATGAAGGAGTTGAATTTGATCAATAATAGGTGCTTGAATATTCCGAACAAATAAAATGGGTTTCTACCGGGGGTATTAACCAGGAGATCGATAAAAAGGAAGCAGGTCCGAAATTGACCTGAGGTAAGGGGCACTACCATCAAATAAACTAGAGCTTAATAAAGCCTGGTTTTGCAAGCCAAGGATTATTAAGGAGTGATATAGTATGCATTGGAGAATTAGGACGCTTGTTCCGTACAAATAGGATGGCCAATAATTCAATAAACATACCTAAATAAAGTTTTTACCTAATAGTCTATCTATATATGGGAAGCTGACTGCGGAATGTAGCAGATAGATATGTTAAAACAGGTGAGGATAAATTAGGCTTGGTGAGAAGGCAGGGTAATTCCAGGCGAACAGAATAAATGAACCTGTACAATGCTGAAAGAAATTAATATCAAATGATAAGTGATTAGTCTAGATTAGTGAGATTCGAGACATTAACGATTGAAAGTCCCAAAAGGAATATCCTATGGGTGAAATGTTATGTCCGATCAAAAGTCTTCTATAGACGTGGTTCACAGGAGAGGTCAACTTAGTCTAGAGTAGTGAGATTTGAGACATTTTACGTTGAAAGTCCCAAAAGGAATATCCTATGGGTGAAATGTTATTGTCCGATCAAAAGTCTTCTATGGACGCGGTTCACAGGATGGAAAATACATACTGATTATTTTTAAAGGAACACACACATAGGCAGACAGAATAGTAACTAGAAGTAACTAAGTAACAGTAAATTACAAATTTATAGAACTGCACGCATATAGAATTTAAAATTATATAGAAAGGCATAGATAAGTGTTTAAAGACATTGCTACTAGTAACGGTAAGGATTAAGAATGGGGAGAAATGCCTCGAAAGAAGCCCCAGAACTAACGGGAGACGAGCGTTAGATGGCACAGAAAGACAAGAGAAACATCGATTTCTGTCTAAGATGGAAAAAAATAAAAATACGATTTTGATGGCCGTCTAAATGTAGAAAAGCTAGAATCCCTTATAAAACAGATACATAAGGAATGTGGTAATAATGTGAAAAGCAGAATAAACAGGGGTTATACACAGCCGGAGTTTGGCTTTCGGAAGCAAAAAAGAGAAAGAGACGCGCAGAAAACGAGAATTCTAACTTGAGGGAAAACTTTTGTTGTTAAATTGGGGCTATTTTCTGTTGTCTAGATGTCGAAGTAACAAATACAGATAACTGTAAAAATGGGTATATTTGCGGAGAGTCTCAGTCCAAATCATAGAGCGGGTAGTATAGTGGTGAGCGCAACAGTCTCACCAACGGTAATCCACGGTTCGGTTCCCGGCCGAGGCGTTTAACTAAAATTGATTTTAGATCGTAATTGACCTATTTGTATGTTTTGCCTGAAAAATACGGTCGCCAGTGTTTGCAAAAGATATAACTGAACGGATATTATGTGTTCTAGATAGAATTGATAAAAAAGTCATTAAAAATAATGGCGAGACAATTTCGATGTAAAACGCTATTTCGCCCAAAATGATCTGGTGGAATAATTTATTGAGATGGGAGTCGTAATTAAATAGATGTATCATAGAAGAGAGAGAGTTACCTAAAGTTAAATGGAGGGGATAACGGAGAGATACGATACAATTCCAGCCTGCCCTGACGTTATGGCTATTTATGAATCAATTGACATGAGAAGTTTAGCACAAAAACAGGGTACGTTAAATGTTAGGGTATAGTAAGTTGAGAAGTTTGGTTGGGTTTACTCTGAGGATTAGAATTTAAAACTGAACTCAATCTGAATAGGGAATATATATTTTACAAAGGCGGGCAGATTTGTGTCTATAGCCAGCAACGGAATTGCTAGACACTCAATGGGGCTATATAGTGCAACGCTTTGGACTATAAATTAGGTGAGAATAGTTTAATCGTAAGAAGTTGTGATTGTTTTTCCGAGTATTGATTTTTGGTTAAGGTAACACCAGTGAAATTGAACAAAAAGTAACGTATTCTAAAAATGATCTGATTTCCGATCTCATTGCGGGGAACAAATAAAATGCCTTATCTTAAAGGGACAGTGCACGGTAATCACAGTGGTTTGAGTATATGACAGTGGAAGAAAAAAAAAAATATATATATATATATATATTGTGGGACGACAATTCGAAGATAGAAAAATAAGTTACATGATACCTCAAGGGATTTAAAACAAACGATGTGAGGGGATTATCATAATTATTAGGTTTTGTTTTTGTAGTAAACGTTTGGGTTAAGGCATTTTTAAGGCGTGCACTCACTAATGCTGGTCTGAGTTTGTAATTAGACAAGTGAATAACGTATTGGGAATAGAGTTGTAATTAAAATACTAAGTCAAAGACGAGACAGGTATTTAGAGCAAAATGGATTCTAAATGATAACAAAGAGACAATTATGATTTATGCCCATCGAAAAGCTTTTATAAAATTGGCGAATTTAGAGATGTTGGTTGGGGTGGTAAATTATAATTCAGGATTTGAACAGATGTGATAAATTAGGTTTGGTTAATCGAACAAGAATTATTTACAATTCATTTGAAGTCGCTACGAATTGGCAGGTTGAGCGCTTGATGATGACGTCACTAGCGAGACACTTTTGTCACCAGGGACTGGGGATAACGGAGCAAAATGTATGGCTGTTAGTGTGTGTATCGGGGTTTCGAGTAACTTTTAAGAATTTGATATAAAAATGTTTTGGTTATTTGTTTACTGGTTATGGTCAATTTGAGGGGTTGATTAAACTTGAACAGTGTGTTCTGGCGGTTTTAGATAGAACTCTTTGTTCCGGAACGGATGAGAGTTACCCAAAATAAGTAAATTAAAGGAGCCATGAGGGAATGCGAATGCATATTTATTAAATATCGGGGATTAAATTACGGATTCCTTACACTGTGAAATGTACGACATTTGTGGCAGAGAGAAAAAGTAATGCATTGGATAATAATGTTATCGGGTTAATTGTATCTAAAGGTAGCATGGTCATTTAAGTAAACATATCCGTAGACGATGTTTAAAACTTATGATTATTGATTTGAGTCAAAGGGGAATTATCATTAGGTTTTAGTTATAGTTCACTTGTTGAGTTTCTGATTCGAGGTAGCATTAGTGAATGATAGTTATGGGTGTGGTGTCTCACTTTTAGAAGCCTCCTGGGATTATAATTTTGGGGAGAGTGGGGGAGAGAGCAGCTTTAAACGATCAAATTGAAAAAGGTCTGCAAATTATATATATATATATATATATATATATAAAACAACTGTTAGAACGATTTGTTTTAGTGCAAGGAGATTTTAAAGAGGCACGCTCACATAAGGAACCTTATGAGATGTTTTTTTATGGGTTTGAATTATACAGGTGACTATTTCTATTGTAAGGATAAAGGGATCTTTATGTCTAATATGGTATGGCCTTTTGACCTTATCATGACTGGCTTCTGAGGTCTGATCAGCCTCAGGGGAGAGTCATTTGTATAACGAATGGGGTCATATTGAGTTACTAGTTTTAAGGTAAATTCATTAGAAATGAAGCAGTTTTGGTTGAGGTCTTAGAATTACTGTTTGAACCGCAAATGAGAAAGTGGTTCAGGATTCTGTCTTATAACATTAGCTGTGAAGTTTTTTGAATGGGCTATTAGTGATTTGGTATTGTAACAGAGAGAAAGTCATATTTATCATTGAGAATAAATAGGGGAAGATAACATATTTTGAGCCAACAGGGCAGGGAAGAAATTGAGATATTTTTGTTTGGTTTTAACACTCGGTTACAGGAGTGTCAAAAGACGGGGGGACATTACCTGTGTAATGGGGGAGGGTGTCCGTATGAAAACCAACTTGGGACAGTTCTGGGACTGGAGAAGAGGATATCATTATGGTATTAGGGGATCCCACAAAGGTGGATAGGCTTTCCATGATATAGGGGAAACCTGGGAGCACTCTTGAACTTTGTAAAGGTGATGAAATCCTACTAACCATCAAAGCTATTAAGCTCTCTGATGCAGGCACTTACACCCCCGGACTACAAAGGACCGGGACAGACACGAAGTCTGTTACAGATGTGGTGAAGGCTTCAGGCATGATGCCTTTGCTTGATGCTCCAGTTGGAGATGCTGAGGTGAAGCATGCTTTCAGGGGAGGATGACCCATGGATGTTTGTTCTCCCTGTCGTGAAGGGTGGCATGGTGCACACCTGGTGCAGGATAGGAATAGCTGAGAGGACCAGATGGGTTATAAGAATGCCTTGTTCTGTGGGGAATTTGGAGAAAAGCCGCTCATAGACATGTTTTTTTTTTCTAAAAGAGGGTCCATGGGTTTGGATGGAGCCAAACAGTGAGACATGTAGTTCAAATTTGGAAAACATGAGAAACATAGCTATAGACAGATAGGGGAACAGGCAGACAGAGGAGCCCTCCCCCGCACTGCAGAGACCTTGAAGGTTGGAGAGCAGAGAAGGGGAGCCAGGACGAGCAAAGATAACATAGTGTGTAGATAAGTTACTGAGTGGAGACAAAAGCAAGAATTGGACATGTGGAAAATGAAAGGGACACTCCTAAAGGATGATATCAGACATAAGGATAGTATACTAAATTTTACCTAAGTCATTGTTTAAAAATAAGGCAAGGTTGTTACCTGGGCAGAGCCAGGTAACAAAAGGGGGGATGGGTAAATAGTGTTCTAGAATAGGATGTGACCTACGGGATAATTAACTAATATTTTTTTTTTTTAGCTAATTGGTTTGACGAATAAGAAACTGTTTTATTAACCAAACCTGTATGTCCAAGAGTTTATGCACTACAGGTGAACTACAGGTGAACTACAGGTGAAGACGCTCAATACAGTCCCGTGGGCCACCCAGATTCATATCGCAATGCGGGAGGGTAAGATACACATGCACTATCGAACAAATAAACAGTGTTCGAGAGGAGAACTGGAATTAACAGAATTCCGGGGGCCATCTCTCGAATGAAGTAACCCTCCCTGTCCTGTCACCCCTGTTTTTGTTCATAGAGGTGAAGATGTGTCTGGCTCTTGCTAAGTGATGTGTTCTCGGGGAAAGGGTGGGGTTTCACATGGAAGCTGTTCGTCTGAGCTGTCTTATCGCGGGTGACATATTCCTGATACAGCACGTCCTACTCGAGTATGCGGAGAGTGGTAATTTGACCCATGGTTTAGACGATGAGGATTTTGTTCCAGAATAAGCATAAGAGATCACTAGAATTGGGTAGACAGGAAGTTAGAGTAGAGGTTGGGAAGGATCTCTCAGTATAATTTTTTGTCATTCAATCCTTGGCAGTCTAGAACCATGGGACTCTATGGGAAGTATTTGTGTAAGTCACTGTGTAAGTCGTGGAGCCAGGTCATAGCTCACACTGAAAGGGATGGTTATGTAAACCCATACACTCAATTTGGGACCAGGTGGAGTATAGTAAGGGTTGGCGTTTTGGACTGTGTTCCCGAGCAGAGGAAGTATTGTATAAAGGTGCGAATTAACATTAAGGTGGTCAATGCTCAGGACCTCGGGTTATGGTATGTGGGCTTCGACCAGTTTTCAACTGATACTATGGTACCATTCCAGGTGGCAGAAGTTAGAGTCGATAAGGAGAAAATGATTGGCCGAAGTTCAACCAATCCCTCTAAAACAACGGCTATTCCTAGTGTAATCATCCAGGGTAAAGGAATATTACCATTGACGAGACCATGTCTGATTTGACAGGCTGGTTGAACTCTGGGGATTTCAATATGTTGAAGTGGGCCAGGGCGACATCTGGTGGTTGTGCGGGGGAATGAGTTTGTGGCCAGTATTGCCGACTGATTGGACTGGTTAGGAATGCCTTTTACACTCATACAACACCAAGACATGAAGTTAGACAAACGAGAGAGGAGAGAAGCTCCATCTGGGTCTTTTAACGACAGAGTATATATTGATAACATTAGGGTTCCACGAGGTGTGCCGAACGAGTTCAAGGCAAGAAATCAGATACTAGCAGGATTAGAGTCAAGCATTTCCGGGGGTTCTACTCTTACAAGAGCGTGGACTGGATTGATTATAGTTATGATAATCAACAGTGCTTTAGCAGGAATACCAAAGGTGTTATTAAAGGTTTTGTAGAACAGACTGAAGCAACCAGCTGGAAGACCTGACAGAATAGAATTGCATTAGATAAAAGGGGGAAGTGGGCGTGATAATCAGGACCATGTTTTACATCCCGGGGTAACACAGCTCCGGACGAATCAGTGCCCGAAGCATCAGCTGATTTGACCACCCTGGCTCACGGGTTGGCAGAAAACTCTGGGGTGAATACTTCCCTGACTAATTGGTTTGATAGTACGTTTGGAAAATGGAAAAATGTTATAATCACTGTGTTATGGACGGCATCCACCTGCATGACTGTTTTAATTTTATGCGGCTGTTGTCTAATTCCCTGTGTGCGAGGCCTTTTTTCCAGGACTCTGGAGAGATCAATGACACTCCAGATGGTGCGTTATGGGCCGATTCCAGGTTCTGACCTGTGGAGGACTGAAGGCATGTCTACAGAGGAAGTGGACGAATCTGGATCTGTCATTTGTGGGGAATTTATGTTTGATGAGGCTAGTGTTGAGATGAAGGGGAATTAGATTGTAATTTGTTTCCATGATTAAACTGTTTTTTAATGAAGGTCGTGACGAAAATCCGGAAGGAAGAGTTATGATTCTGATGTAGGTTTAAAAACAGTTGGAGTTAAGGTTAGATTTGATTAATGATATTTGGAGAGTTGGATCAACATTTTTAATAATGTTAATTTGTTGATTATGTGTGTGTCTATTCATATGATAATCTGATAAACCCCTAACCTATAAAAAGGTTAGTTAAGTTCGTTTATACTTATATTTTTTATGATTAAATAAAACTAGATGTAGATTTGAATGTATAATATTTGATCAAAGGGAGGATTGTTAGAGGAAATTGTAGTTAAGATGATTAATTATGTATACATTATTGATTAGAACCATTTATTCTAATACTATTATGTTATGGTATGAAAAGTAAAAGTTATTGGTTAAGCTGTTACTGAAAATGTAAGCAGAACGAATTAATTGTCTGTGTCTTGGGAAGTCAAAAGGGGAGTGATGCTATATGGCTTTTCAGACAGATAAGAAATGTCTGGGAAAGGTTCCATTCCTAAAACAATGGGTTCTTGTGAGAATCGGAGAGAGGGTGGGAAACTTGATGATGTCATGTTCAGTTTATAACCTGTGGAAATGTGTGTAAGCATTTAGTACTCTCTGGAATTAAACGCTCTTGCCTGGCTTTTAAGACTGGTCTCGATCTACTTCATGCATAATTAATGAACTTACACATCATTAATGAATTAGAAACAAGTGCGAAATTGGTTTTGGCAATTAAAACATAAAGGAATTTAGAATTCCTCTATCACCAACATAGGCGGTGAGTGAGTTTAAAATTTAGGGAAGATCATTTTCACCATAAAATGCACCTTTATAATAAAGCAATACATGCATAATCACATTTGCTGTCACTTTTGAAAATGGTGTTTTCCTCTAATGGAACATTTGCGCATTGCTGCGCCTATAATGTGAAGAAATAGCCTAATAGTTTACTAAAATGTTCCGCTAAGCGTTCTGATCTGTTGCATCTGTTTTTGATGTGGTTGTATTCATTTGGGATCTATCGCATCCCAAAACTGTCCCAGTCTATGTTTGGAATATTAATTTCTCGCACAGTATAGAATAGGTCAACTGTTGTACTATGGGGGATAGTAGATTGTCATAGGCTAGTGATTTTGCTATTCGTTAGGTCCTACACATCTTGTTGGCTGACGTAAAGTAAATGTGGACAGTTCTTCCGACATCTTTAATATGCGCCTTGGAATTCAATAAGGACGCACGCAGTTGCATCCCTGATGTGTCTGTGGATGCCCACAGGAAATTTGATGCATTATCTGTGGTCAAACGACCACCCTCATCACTGTCAAACGCTCCCCAAAACACTTCAGCGAGCAGGCCTTTCTAATCGACCTGGCCCGGGTATCCTGGAAGGATATTGACCTCATTCTGTCAGTAGAGGATGCCTGGTTATTCTTTAAAAGTGCTTTCCTCACAATCTTAAATAAGCATGCCCCATTAAAAAAATGTAGAACCAGGAACAGATATAGCCCTTGGTTCACTCCAGACCTGACTGCCCTTGACCAGCACAAAAACATCCTGTGGCGTACTGCATTAGCATTGAATAGCCCCCGAGATATGCAACTTATCAGGGAAGTTAGGAACCAATATACACAAGCATATAGGAAAGAAAAGGCTATCTTTTTCAAACAGAAATTTGCATCCTGTAGGACAAACTCAAAAACGTTCTGGGACACTGTAAAGTCCATGGATAGTAAGAGCACCTCCTCCCAGCTGCCCACTGCACTGAGGCTAGGAAACACCGTCACCACCGATAAATCAACGATAATTGAGAATTTTAATAAGCATTTGTCTACGGCTGGCCATGCTTTCCACCTGGCTACCCCTACCCCGGTAAACAGCCCTGCACCCCCACAGCAACTTGCCCAAGCCTCCCCATTTCTCCTTCACCCAAATCCAGAAAGCTGATGTTCTGAAAGAGCTGCAAAATCTGGACCCCTACAAATCAGCCGGGCTAGATAATCTGGAAACTCTCTTTCTAAAATGAATTGTTGCAACCCCAATTACTAGCCTGTTCAACCTCTGTCGTATCGTCTGAGATCCCCAAAGTATCAAATACTTGTTCTCCCCACTGTATGTGAGAATGCTGTTCATTGACTACACCTCAGCATTCAACACCATAGTATCCACAAAGCTCATCACTAAGCTAAGGACCTGGGAATAAACACCTCGCTCTGCAACTGGATCCAAGACTTCCTGACTGGCCTCCCCCAAGTGGTAAGGGTAGGCAACAACACATCTGCCACCCTGATCCTCAACACTGGAGCACTTCAGGGGTGTGTGCTTAGTCCCCTCCTGTACTCCCGGTTCACCCACGACTGCGTGGCCAAGCACGTCTCCTACACCATCATCAGGTTTGCTGACGACACGACAGTGGTAGGCCTGATCACCGACAATGATGTGACAGCCTATAAGGAGGAGGTCAGAGCCCTGGCAGTGTGGTGCCAGGATAACAACCTCTCCCTCAATGTGAGCAAGACAAACAATGACAGGGCTGAAATGGAGCGGGTCGAGAGTTCCTTGATGTCCACATCACCAACAAACTATCATGGTCCAAACACACCAAGAAAGTTGTGAAGAGGGCACGACAGGGGAGACTGAAAAGTACTACAGCTGCACCATAGAGAGCATCCTGACCTGATGCATCACTGCCTGTTATGGCAACTGCTCAGCATTTGACTGTAAGGAGCTACAGAGAGTAGTGTGTATGGCCCAGTACTACACTGGGGCAAAGCTTCCTGCTGTCCAGGACCTAAAGACTAGGCGGTGTCAGAGGAAGCCCCACAAAACATTCAACTTTCCACCTTCTCCACTACTGTCCTGTCGATGTGGATAGGGGGCTGCTCCCTCTGCTGTTTCTTGAAGTCCACGATCATCTCCTTTGTTTTGTTGACATTGAGTGTGAGGTTATTTTCCTGACACCACATTCCGAGGGCCCTCACCTTTCCCTGTAGGCTGTCTCATTGTTGTTGGTAATCAAGCCTACCACTGTAGTGTTGTCTGCAAACTTGATTGAGTTGGAGGCGTGCATGGCCACGCAGTCATGGGTGAACAGGGAGTACGGGAGAGGGCTGAGAACGCACCCTTGTGGGGCTCCAGTGTTGAGGATCAGCGGGGGGAGATGTTGTTTCCTACCCTCACCACCTGGTGGTGGCCCGTCAGGAAGTCCAGGACCCAGTTGCACAGGGCGGGGTCTCGAGCTTAATGACGAGTTTGGAGGGTACTATGGTGTTAAATGCTGAGCTGTAGTCGATGAACAGCATTCTTACATAGGTATTCCTCTTGTCCAGATGGGTTAGGGCAGTGTGCAGTGTGATTGCGTTGTCTGTGGACCTATCGGGGTAGTAAGCAAATTGGAGTGGGTCTAGGGTGTTAGGTAGGGTGGAGGTGATATTGTCCTTGACTAGTCTCTCAAAGCACTTCAGGATGACAGAAGTGAGTGCTACGGGGCGATAGTAATTTAGCTCAGTTACCTTAGCCTTCTTGGGAACAGTGAGGACTGCACAACGCATCACCGGGGGCAAACTACCTGCCCTCCAGGACACCTACACCACCCGTTGCTACAGGAAGGCCATAAAGATCATCAAGGACATCAACCACCCGAACCACTGCCTGTTCACCCCGCTATCATCCAGAAGGCGAGGTCAGTACAGGTGCATCAAAGCTGGGACCGAGAGACTGAAAACAGCTTCTATCTCAAGGCCATCAGACTGTGCCACCACTAACACTGAGTGGCTGCTGCCAACACACTGTCATTGACACTGACCCAACTCCAGCCATTTTAATAATGGGAATTGATGGGAAATGATGTAAATATATCACTAGCCACTTTAAACAATGCTACCTTATATAATGTTACTTACCCTACATTATTCATCTCATATGCATATGTATATACTGGCCTACATCATCGAAGCATGTATCACTAGCCACTTTAACATGCCACACTTTGTCTACACACTCATCTCATATGTATATACTGTACTGCCATCTACTGTATGCTGCTCTGTACCATCACTCATTCATATATCCTTATGTACATGTTCCTTATCCCCTTACACTGTGTATAAGACAGTAGTTTTGGAATTGTTAGTTAGATTACTTGTTGGTTATCACTGCATTGTCGGAACTAGAAGCACAAGCATTTCGCTACACTCGCATTAACATCTGCTAACCATGTGTATGTGACAAATAAAATTTTATTTTATTTGATTTGATTTGAACAATGGTGGCCCTCTTGAAGCATGTGGGAACAGCAGACTGGGATGAGGATTGATTGAATATGTCCGTAAACACACCAGCCAGCTGGTCTGCGCATGCTCTGAGGACGCGGCTGGGGATGCCGTCTGGGCCGGCAGCCTTGCGAGGGTTAACACGTTTAAATGTTTTACTCACATTAGCTGCAGTGAAGGAGAGCCCGCAGGTTTTGGTAGCGGGCTGTGTCAGTGGTACTGTATTGTCCTCAAAGCGAGCAAATAAGTTGTTTAGTTTGTCTGGGAGCAAGACATCGTGGTCCGCGACGGGGCTGGTTTTCCTTTTGTAGTCCGTGATTGACTGTAGACCCTGCCACATACCTCTCGTGTCTGAGCCGTTGAATTGCGACTCTACTTTGTCTCTATACTGACGCTAAGCTTGTTTGATTGCCTTGCGGAGGGAATAGCTACACTGTTTGTATTCGTTCATGTTTCCGGTCACTGTAGTCACCAGATGCTGTAGTGTCCTTATTGGAAGTTTAGATATTGAGCTAGGTCGCATAGATATTGAGCTAGGTCGGGCAAGAATTGTCATTTTTTTCTAATGCTAACGACCCTGTTCAAAATCCTGTTCAATAATCTGGTATGTGGTTCTCGGTAACGGCTAGATGGCTTATGGCGAGAGGCGGGTGTGTTGTGTACCTCCAGTCTAGTTGATTTGCAAATGTTCATCGACATTGTTGTCATATTGGCTTAGATATGATGGTAGGGAGATTTGAATTTGACATTGAGTTTCAACCAATGCATATGCTATTGTGGAGTCTATTGTCCCCACAGTGATCACCAGTACATGACCAGACAGTTAGACATACTGTTCTGATCCTGCTCCTTGGACCTGTCTTTCTAGTCCAGAGGAGAAAGGAGGGCAGAGGCTGATCCCAGTGACAGAGACAGGGACATACTACATCTCTGTTAGATGATCAATCAACAGAGGTAAGTTAAACACACCTGAAACAACCTGTCTCAAGCTCCTCCATGGCGCCACTTCATAAACACACTTCTCAGTTAGCACTTATACATTTCACAGATATCACTGACTTGACAGCAAGGAAAAAATAAAAGATATCTGACTGATAGTCTTTCAAATTAACAAGACTATTACAGTATACAGTGCCAACCAGCGTACTTTACACAAATATGTAGTTCTGTGTAAAACAACATTGCTCTCTTTCTTTGAAAACATAATAGTAAGTTAAGCGACCATAGCAATGATTTCATTTGGTCCTTCATATATAGATTTATCAGTCTGGGAAGTATTGCATCATGTAGCTACGCTGCCTAGCTAACTGAATCTAATAATGTTTATGAATGGTCCATCCTTCTCATCCTGCAGTGAGTGATAGGAAAATAGAGAGTTTATGAACCGAAGCAACCATAGACTGGTGAATGAAGCAAAATCCTCTCGCTCTCTCTCGCAATTACATAAATGCAAACCTCAAAGTAATGTTGACCCTGATAGGGGAATCAAAGGCCTGAGTCATGACCATGGCAGTGTTAATTTAGGGTTAGAGGAGGTCTGTCAACACTTCTCTCAGGTCTGAAGAAAAACCACAGAGACAGCCAGAGTGAAATCTGAGCCCTGAGAAAAAGGTGTGGAGAATCTACTGAGTAGGAACTCTTGAGTATACGCCAGGTATTCTCCGTAGTACTGCCAATCACACTATGTTGTATCAGCCCGACTGGTCCTGAAAGCGTGTATCTTGCAATTGTACTGTATGTATGCATGTTTGTGCATACATTCATGTGTATGTGCTCGAGCTTGAGTGTGTGCCTGTGTGGATGCTACTGTACAGTAACTGCATGATCTGTCTGCCTTTGTCCTTGTTTATAGCCTTTCAACATACTCCCATAACGAAGGTAAGACCTGCCAGGCTGAGGGAAGTCTGTGGGGGAAGTGCCCTGATGTGGTGAAGGGTTCTGAGGTAAATGTTAAGGTGGTGAAAGGTAGGCAGGCGAGAGGCTCTGAGATCAGTCCTTTAGGAGTCAGAGGTTTGTGTGGACCAGGACATGGTGCTACTGGGTCACAATGTGGTGAGAGATCTCTGAGGCACAGAGGAAATGTGCCTAGTCAACAACATCAGGAGCAACAGGTGATAGTGTTGACCTGGTGGTCTAAGCTCAAAATAGTTATAGTTGAGAACTCCAATGTTCAGGTTATCTACATAAATACCCTACAGACATACATGCAGGCCTACATATCTGCTACAGCAGCCCAATTGTGATTGAAGTTGCTCCCTTCCCTTAACCTAGTCATGTGGAACAGCTCCATCTAGTGGTAAATTAGCTAATGTCATTAAATCATAGAGTGAACATCTGGAGTTGAACTGTATTTATACCAGAGTTGTGGACTTGAATCACATGACTTGGACTGGATGCTGACTCCAGTCACGAATGTTTTGATGAGACTGGAATTGATAGACAATAACATAACTTGAGACTTGATTTGGACTTGGAGCCTCAAGATTTGGGACTCAATTTTGACTTGAGACTGATTACTTTAATTTATTTGTCCAGGTTTGGTAATGTTTTATCACTCATTTTGTTGCACAGAGTCAACGTGGAATACTCTACATGCTGCCAAAGACAGTAGCCGCAGCAACGCCCTTGCAAAAAAACTGAAACAGATTGGCTAGTGAAACTTACACTCGGCACTCTGATTGGACCAATAAACTGTCAATCAACACAGTTAGGGTGGTAAACAAGCAAACAGATTGACAATTTGCTGTATGGATATAGGATCAGTGCAGCGCAAACTTCAAATTATAGGAAGAAAGGATTGCCATAATAAATGAATATGCAGTGCCAAAAAACAGTTTGGTGATCAAGAATACTTTGCAAGCTCATCAGCAATAGGGCAACAATTACTAGCATAGGTCTACTGGTATTTTGGTATGTAACAACGTCTTGAAATGTATAATTTAATGCATTTGGTATTGGTTTAAAATGAATTATTACTGTGGCAAAGATGCGCGGCTTTTCACCTGCGCTCTACAAACTCCCATCAGTGGAGAGTGCTTTTTTTTATTGTGCTCATGAATATTCACAAGACTCATGAGGTAGAAGTTCTGTTTATTGAATTCAATGTATGGTTTCCTTTGTTCCAGTGGAGATTCCTCAGAGGAGGAAGGGGAGGACCATCCTCCTCTGTGAATAATTTATTGCCACTGGGAACCGCCGGTGTAACTGCTAAACTGCTTGCTGCTGACTATACTGTACTGATTGTAGGGGGTTTAAGCATGTTAGTTCTAGTAGTTATGTTGACTATGATTACATTTACATTACATTTAAGTCATTTAGCAGACGCTCTTATCCAGAGCGACTTACAAATTGGTGCATTCACCTTATGACATCCAGTGGAACAACCACTTTACAATAGTGCATCTAAATATTTTAAGGGGGGGGGTGAGAAGGATTACTTTATCCTATCCTAGGTATTCCTTAAAGAGGTGGGGTTTCAGGTGTCTCCGGAAGGTGGTGATTGACTCCGCTGTCCTGGCGTCGTGAGGGAGTTTGTTCCACCATTGGGGAGCCAGAGCAGCGAACAGTTTTGACTGAGCTGAGCGGGAACTGTACTTCCTCAGTGGTAGGGAGGCGAGCAGGCCAGAGGTGGATGAACGCAGTGCCCTTATTTGGGTGTAGGGCCTGATCAGAGCCTGGAGGTACTGAGGTGCCGTTCCCCTCACAGCTCCGTAGGCAAGCACCATGGTCTTGTAGCGGATGCGAGCTTCAACTGGAAGCCAGTGGAGAGAGCGGAGGAGCGGGGTGACGTGAGAGAACTTGGGAAGGTTGAACACTAGACGGGCTGCGGCGTTCTGGATGAGTTGTAGGGGTTTAGGCAGGGAGCCCAGCCAACAGCGAGTTGCAGTAATCCAGACGGGAGATGACAAGTGCCTGGATTAGGACCTGCGCCGCTTCCTGTGTGAGGCAGGGTCGTACTCTGCGGATGTTGTAGAGCATGAACCTACAGGAACGGGCCACCGCCTTGATGTTGGTTGAGAACGACAGTTTGTTGTCCAGGATCACGCCAAGGTTCTTAGCGCTCTGGGAGGAGGACACAATGGAGTTGTCAACCGTGATGGCGAGATCATGGAACGGGCAGTCCTTCCCCGGGAGGACTATGATGTTAATATGGTGACAACAATGTAGGATGATGTAAGCTGTGTGTAGCGGTTATGATATGAAGGTTTGGCTTGGAAAGCAATTTTTTGCCTGGTCACAGGAAGCTATCCACAAGCGAAGAGAAAAGAAGTCTCGAGGTATATTGCTCACCTGAGGTAGAGTACCATATGATAAGCTGTAGACCACACTATATACCAAGAGAGTTCTCATCTATATTATTCGTAGCCATCTATTTACCTCCACAAACCGATGCCGGCACTAAGACCACACTCAACCAACTATAAGGCCATAAGCAAACAAGAAGATGCTCATCCAAACGCGACGCTCCTAGTAGCCGGGGGCTTCAATGCAGGCATACTTAAATCCGTTTTTATTTCATTTATACCAGCATGTCACATTTGCAACCAGAGGAGAAAAAAACTCTAGACCACCTTTACTCCACACACGGAGATGCATACAAAGCTCTCCCACACCCTCCATTTGGCAAATCTGACCGTTATTCTATCCTCCTGATTGCTGCTTACAAGAAAAAACTAAAGCAGGAAGTGCCAGTGACTTGCGCAATACAGAAGTTGTAAGATGACGCAGATGCTACGCTACAGGATAGTTTTGCTAGCACAGCCTGGAATATGTTCCAGGATTCATCCAAAGGAACTGAGGAGTATACCACCTCGGTCAGCGGCTTCATCAGTAAGTGTATCGACGACGTAGTCCACACAGTGACCGTACCTACATATCCCGAACAAGAAGCCATGGATTACAGGCAACATCCGCATCGAGCTAAAGCTAGACCAGACGCGAGCTACTCAGTGACACGAGCCTACCGGACGAGCTAAATACCTTTTTTGCCCGCTTGAGGAAAACAACACTGAAGCATGCACGAGAGCACCAGCTGTTCTGGATGACTGTCTGACAACTCTCTCTTTGAGCAAGAACTTTAAACAGGTCAATACTCACAAAGCCGCGGGGCCAGATGAATTACCAGGACGTGTACTCAAAGCATGCGCGGACCAATTGGCAAGTGTCTTCAATGACCGAGTCTGTAATACCTACAGTTTCAAGCAGACCACCATGGTCCTTGTGGCCAAGGAAGCGAAGGTAACCTGCCTAAATGATTACCGCCCCGTGGCACTCATGAAGTGCTTTGAAAGGCTGGTCATGGCTCACATCAACAGCATCCTCCCGGATACCCTAGAACACTCCAATTCGCATACCGCTCCAACAGATCCACAGATGACACAATCTCAATTGCACTCCACACTGCATTTTTCCACCTGGACAGAAGGAACACCTATGAGAGAGTGCTATTCATTGACTACAGCTCAGCGTTCAACACCATAGTGCCCATGAAGCTCATCACTAAGCTAAGGACCCTGGGACTAAACACCTCTGCAACTGGATCCTGGACTTCCTGCTGTGCTGCCCCCAGATGGTAAGGGTAGGCAACAACACATCTGCCACGCTGATCCTCAATACTGGGTCCCCTCAGGGGTGTGTACTTAGTCCCCTCCTGTACTCCTTACTCACCTATGACTGCATGGCCAAACACGACTCCAACGCCATCATCCAACGCCATCATTAAGTTTGCTGACGACACAACAGTGGTAGGACTTATCACCGACAACGATGAGACAGCCTATAGGGAGGAGGTCAGAGACCTGGCAGTGTGGTGTCAGGACAACAACATCTCCCTCAATGTGAGCAAGACAAATGAGCTGATTGTGTATTAAAGAAAATGGCAGGCTGAACAGGCCCCCGTTAGTATCGACGGGGCTATATTGGAGCGGGTCGAGAGTTTCAAGTTCCCTGGTGTCCACATCACCAACGAACTATTGTGGTCCAAACACACCAAGACAGTCATGAAGAGGGCATGGCAAAACCTTTTCCCCCTCAGGATACTGAAAAGATTTGGCAGGGGTCACCATATCCTCAAAAAGTTCTACAGCTGCACCATCGAGAGTATGCTGACCGGTTAAATCATCACCTGGTATGGCAACTGCTCGGCATCTGACCATAAGGTGCTACAGAGGGAAGTGCGTACGGCCCAGTAGATAACTGGGGCCGAGCTTCCTGCCATCCAGGACCTATATACTAGGCAGTGTCAGAGGAAATCCCCCAAAATTGGGTCACCCGTCATAGACTGTTTTCTCTGCTACCACATGGCAAGGACCAAAAGGCTCCTTAATAGCTTCTACCCCCAAGCCATAAAACTGCTGAACAATTAATCAAATGGCCACCAGACTATTTATGGCTACCAGACCCCCCCCATTTGTTAAGAAAAGTGCTGCTACTCGCTGTTTATTATCTTTGCATAATCACTTCACCCCTAACTACATGTACAAATGACCTCAACTAATCTGCACCCCCTCACATTGACTCTGTACCAGTACCCCCTGTATATAGCCTCATTATTTTATTTTATTGTTACGTTTTATTATTTTTTACTTTAGTTTATTTGGTAAATATTTTCTTAATTCTTTTTTGAATTGCACTGTTGGCTAAGGGCTTGTAAGTAAGCATTTCACGGTAAGGTCTACAGTTGTTGTATTCAGTGCATGTGACAAATAAAGTTTGATTTGATCTGATGAGAGGAGGAGTGAAGGAATACAACGATATAAGTGATCATTCATGCAGTTTGTATGTGGCTGCGATGAAAGTGAACTGTGTTTGCGTGTATACAGGGGTGTATTCATTCCGCCGATTCTGCTAACGATTTTGAAATAGAAGCAACCATAACGAAACGGGGATAAACTTACCTGAATTTGTCCAGTAGAAACTCTTGTTTCCAACTGTTAGACTAATGAATACACCATAGATCAGCTATATGCTGGCAAGAGTGTGCAAGGCGGTATTGAATGTGTCAATGTCTGTCATCTTGATTACTCAAATTTCTATCAACCTACGTTGTAAACTTCCATTCATAGGCTAAGTTGTAGCTAGCAACCTCATGATGTGGGCATAGGGAAAATTTGATTATCATGTAGTACCTATCGATGTTATGTTAACCTGGGTGAATGGAATATGAATGACAGTCATCCAGTATACTGTAATAGAAATAACACCATGCTCATGATCATCCTCCCACATCTTAAATGGCAACACCGCCACTGCTTTGTTCATATTTCACAGGTTATGTCGGAGTTCCGTTGCTACGTTCAAAACAACTGGGAACTCGGAAAAATACGAAATCAAATCATGACGTCAGTGATCTTCAGATCGGAAATTCGGAGCTCTAGAAAGAGGCCCAAGTTCCCGAGTTGGATGACCGTTCCAAATGATTTTCCCAGTCGGAGCTTGTTTTTTCCCAGAGTTTCCAGTTGTTTTGAGCGCACTGAATTCGGAAGTCGAAAATGTCTGAATTCCCAGATCCGAGTTTCCAGTTGTTTTGAACGTGGCATTTGTCCTATGTCTGTCATTCTGGTTGTGCGTAATATGGGCGCGCGCGCCCCAGGGCACAGCGAAATAGGCTACGTGGCCTGCGCTCCACGCTTTGGAGTCAGAACGTTGGATAAGAGAAAATTATTGTTCCATGTATGCATGGTGTTGAAATATCATGAATAATCATTAAGTCTGAATAAGACTTAATGGGATGTGGAAATTGCCTTTTACATTGTAGTACCAGGTTATTGGTTGTAATTGCCAATTGGGTAATTGTATGGTCCTGGGGGCCACGAGCTTATTTTACCTGTTTGCCTCATTCGATTTGGTTTTTCAATGGGAGGTTACAGTCTTGCTCTCTACTTAGATAGATCAGGTTAAGCCTGATACGGAGGCTATTTATTTGGGTCTATTGGCTCTGTATATTTGGTAAATCTACGTGTATATTTTGTATTGTAAAGTGGGTGGTTCGAGCCCTGAATGTTGATTGGCTGACATATATATCAGACCGTATACCACAGGTATGACCATTTTTACTGCTCTAATTACATTGGCAACTCGTTTGTAATAGCAACATGGCCAATATACCATGGCTAAGGGCTGTGTCCAGGCACTCCACGTTGCGTCTTAATTTAATTTAACCTTTATTTAACTAGGCAAGTCAGTTAAGAACAAATTCTTATTTTCGATGACGGCCTAGGAACAGTGGGTTAACTGCCTGTTCAGGGGCAGAACGACAGATTTGTACCTTGTCAGCTCGGGGATTTGAACATGCAACCTTCCGGTTACTAGTCCAACGCTCTAACCACTAGGCTAACCACCCTGCCGCCCCAATTATGTATGGTTCCCCTAATTAAGAACAGACCTTGTATTTTGGCCATATAGCACACCCCCTCGTCGGGCCTTATTGCTTAATTAAATATAACCCGCGTTCACCATTGGATCACCAAGACCTGTAAATAAATATACACTGAGCAACCTGCCTTGTCTTCTGCTGATTTCATGCCCTTACAACTGCCACAAGGTTCCTATTTTACATAACATAGGCAAATCAAAATGTGTTGTAGACAAAATAATGAAAAGGGTAGCCTCAGTAAATAGACGACAATGATTTGTAGTTGAACAAGTTGTTGCATGTATAGATTTTTTTTTTTACTTGACTTGAGACCTGACTTAAACTTGTGACTGGGCTCTTAGAATGCACGACTTGACTTGAGTTTTGACCCGTTCTACTTGGGACTCGACTTGAGACCTTGTCACTTGAAATTTGCGTGTGACTCGAATAATAGTGACTTGGTGCCACCTCTGATTTATACTATATTTTTATAAAACATTTGTAAATTCCAGTGGGATCAAATATTCTGGTCCACGTATAGTTACAACCTTACCAATAGGCTAATAAATCAAATTGACCAAATTCACCATAAAATAATTTCACACTTGCACAATGTTATTCAGAGTGTATTATCCATCACCGCTGTAGTTGCTCTTCATTGATCGAAGTGAGGTTTCTCGTGCGTTGTATTTCCTGTAACCTGTCTGTGACTCCACTGTTAGCAACTTCACGTGTCCTGAAGATCCTCATCAAAGGTTCTGCCGCTATGTCTGAGAAAACAGAGGTTGATTTAACCGGAGCTAAGCAAAACACCGGTGTATGGCTAGTAAAGGTATGTTGCCTAAAATCTAATTAAACGGTAAGTCATATCCATACACATATTGGTCACACCTGACGGTTTTGTTGAGGAATAGCCTAGCGTTTGGCTAGCTAAATTAAAACCTCCGGTCTCTTTTTAACTTTTGTTTGACCTAATCAGGTTCCCAAGTACTTGGCCCAGCAGTGGGCCAAAGCATCGGGAAAAGGAGAAATTGGAAAGCTCAAGATTGTAAAGTAAACACTGACCATTAACTACAACTCAACATCTGTTCATTACTGAAAACATGTGACTGCTTTTCAGAGGGGTTCAACACTACCAGACATAGAAATGTTGACTTTTGCAGTGGACTTCATGCTGAATTTTGTAGTTGGTGATGCTAGCTATAAATGGTCCGAAATTCAGTAACATGGTTCTTCAGGAATCAGCTGTCTAATGAGACAATTAGTGTAGCCTATGTTGTAGTTAACTGAAAGTAAATGTATTTCCCCCCCTCATAGGAAACAAGGAAAAGCAGATGTAAGTATGTTACTTGTTGCCACAAGGTGTCACTGTAAACCCATACACTGTTCCTTGTCCTCAGTAATACCTCAAACTTTTGGAAGCGTTCAAGAAAACAGTAGCTGTATTATTAGAACATAATTTTCATTATTGGAAGTCATGTTTATAGATTCATAGACTATGATTAGTTGAATCAGAGGTTTAACTGCTTGGTTTGAACAAAAGCCTGCATCCATGCTGGGATGTTAGCGGATCCAAAGGTCTGTGGTGTTTCCTTTAGGTGTCGTTCACCCTGAATGAGGACCTAACCAGCCTGTCTGCCCTGGGAGAGAAGTCCGTGTCTGTACGAGCTCCCCGGGACCACCCATTCACCATGCATAGTGTGGGGGGGCAGACCCTGGCTGTGTACACTGAAACCTCTGCAGGTAAGACTACTGCCCTACTCTGCTCTAGTACTGGTAAAACACCATGGAGATATGTTTCATTTTGAGTTGACGGTATATGGTGCCTTTTGAGTTGGTGAATCATAAATATTCAAGAGATGACTCCTTGAGATTAATCAGATTAGATTTGGGTCGTCATTCTCAAGCAATGGAGAGATTCATCATCAAGACTTCTCGTTTGGCCTATTGCAGTTCACTTGTCTTAAAAGCTGTAGCTGAAATGTCGACAAACTATTTTATACTCCTGTTTTTGCCTTGCTCTATTGTAGACAGAGTTATTACGATTACTCTAATGCACTGACTTATTCATGTTTTAACCCTTTAAAATGTTATATAAAACAATTCTCATCAAATAGATATACCCAACTTTATTTTAAACAGCCTACTGTGGAGACACAGGAGAGGTGTGCATCTTTGGTTTATAGTTAATCCATGAGGTTCTCTTTGATCATTGGATTAAATAATATAGAACAAAGATAAATTGATTAAGATCACTTTGTTGGTCAAACTGACATTTGACTTCTACTTTTAACCCCTGAAAGACACAGATCCATGTTTTTGTAAAGGTGCAGGGGGCTGCCACACTGTGCTCCCATTATTGGGCTGTTGTTGTGTGGGGTTTGCTCAAGGGCACAGCAACAGGTATATAGGACTTGATATCAGCAACCCTTCCGCCTGCCAACTTACTTCCCAACAGATATTTCCCGTCAGACCTGGGATTGGAACTGGCAGCCTTTCGGTTGCTGGCTCGCCTCTCTAATTGCTAGGCCACCTGCTGCGCTCATGAGACATAGGCTTGTGGTGCACCAATGCGTTGCGGCTACAACGGCCTTCATCAGGGTGACAAAGAATAGTGGAAAAACAGGTGTGTATATACCAACTCACACCAAACCTTGACTGGTACTATGTAAAAAGGTGCATTTCTACGTTTTGTCGAAGAATAAAAAATTACGTTAAGTTCTACCCAATGACATCATCAAAAGTGAAAATGTTTTTTTTAATATACTGAATCCTACCTTGTGATGTCACAGAGAAACATAGAAACACACCATTTTCACAGTGCGTTCAGAAAGTATTCAGACCCCTTACATTACACTCTTCTAAAATGTATTTAAAAAATAAAATACAAATCCTCAGCAATCTACTCAGAATACCCCATAATGACAAAACGAAAATGGTTGTTTACATTTTTTTTGCAAATAAAAAACGGAAATACCTTATTTACATAAGTATTCAGACCCTTTGCTATGAGATTATAAATTGAGCTCAAGTGCATCCTGTTTCCATTGATCATCCTTGAGATGTTTCTACAACTTGATTGGCATCCACCTGTGGTAAATTCAATTGATTGGACATGATTTGGAAAGGCACACACCTGTCTATATAAGGTCCCACAGTTGACTGTGCATGTCTGAGCAAAACCAAGCCAGGAGGTCAAAGGAATTGTCCGTAGAGCTCTGAGACAGGATTGTGTCAGGTCACAGATCTGGGGAAGAGTACCAAAACATTTCTGCAGCATTGAAGGCCCACAAGAACACAGTAGTCTCCATCATTCTAAATGGAAGAAGTTTGGAACCACCAAGACTCTTCCTAGAGCTGACCAAACTGAGCAATTGGGGGGGGGGCCTTGGTCAGGGAGGCGACCAAGAACCCGATGGTCCCTCTGGCAGAGCTCTACATTTCCTCTGTGGAAATGGGAGAACCTTCCAGAAGGACAACCATCTCTGCAGCGCTCCACCAATCATGTCTTTATGGTAGAGTGGCCAGACACAAGCCACTCCTCAATAAAAGGAAGATGACAGCCCGCTTTCATTTTGCCAAAAGGCACCCAAAGACTCTCAGACCATGAGAAACAGTATTCTCTGGTCTGATGAAACCAAGATGAAACTATTTTGCCTGAATGCCAAGCGTCATGTCTGGAGGAAACCTGGCACCATCCCTATTGTAATGTAAGGTGGTGGAAGCATCATGCTGTGGGGATGTTTTTCAGGGACTGGGAGATTAGTCAGGATCGAGGCAAAGTACAGAGAGATGCATGATGAAAACCTGCTCCAGAGTGCACCTCAGACTGGGATGAAGGTTCAACTTCCAACAGGACAACGACCCTAAGCACACAGCCAAAAGAATGCAGGAGTGGCTTCGGGACAAGTCTCTGAATATCCTTGAGTGGCCCAGCTAGAGCCCGGACTTGAACCCGATCAAACATCACTGGAGAGACCTGAAAATAACTGTGCAGCAATGCTCCCCATCCAACCTGACAGAGCTTGAGAAGACCTGCAGAGAAAAATTTTGCTTGGGTTTTTAAGGCCTGTGGGTGTGTTTTGAGAAGACTTTCTCTTTCCAGAGATTTTGCTTTGGTGAGAGACTGGTTTAGCTTTCTTGGTTTGTATCCCTGTTGCTGAGACCTAGAATACATTTTCACAGCTTTTTCATCAAAATCCTCCTTCCTGTCAAAAATACGGCGTTGCGGAGTGAAAACTGTCCACCCTGAGGATATTGTGGCCCGTACGTTTCCTGTAAATGGTGATGTGGAGTGAGCCATTCTGAGTTAAGATTTTCAAATCCAGAAAACTCGCCTTCAAATTCTCATTGAGGGAATTGACAGATTTTGAATTCTAACAATTAGCTTTCTAATTCACCTGTATATGCTAAAGGGTCTGTGTACATTCCATCAAGGGCATAGTGGAACAGTAGGCAGGCAGTTATTCAGTCAGCTGACTCTGTGTGAACATTTCCTGCTGATTATTCCTGGCAACACTTGCCTCCTTTGTGAGAGAGCAGAGCAAAAGGTGACCGTCTCTCTGAGAAACAATGACTTTTCCTGCCTGAACAATACGCTGCTGCCACTTCTGGCAGGATGATGTCCATCTGGACCTGGGCTGGTAGCTTTCACACCAGCCTTGGCACATCCACCCAGCTTCTCAGCCCATCAGACACTGCATATTTGTTCTATTCCAGCAGCAGCCCTTGCTTGATGAATTGAATGAGGCACTTTTTGATCTTTGTAGTTAATATAATTGTGTTGACTGCAGAATTTTTGGTGAATGGGGCTAGGTAAGACCTATTCCTAGAATACTGTAGGCTACTGTACACAACAGGCACGGTGATGAATCCGGTCCAAAATGAAAACATGAAACTTTAGGCTTGAAATGGTATCACTTTATCAGGGAATTTCCACCTAAAGAAAAGCTCGACTGTCAGGGAGAATAGAAAAATCACAAAACAATACATTTAGCAGTGTTAATTTTGTTTGAGCAAAAGAACGCAGCATTATCCAAGGAAAAATGCATAGTATTGCAGGAAACTAACTTTAAAACTGCCACATTTCCTCAGCTACATGGCAAAATGTATAGAATTGTAGGACATTTGCTTTAAAACTGCTAAATATAATCTCAGCTCCATGGAGAAAGGTGTATAATTGCAGGAAATTAGCTTAAGATTTTTCTATAGTGCCAAGATGGCTGCCTCTAAAATGTAACCTCTCTGATGGCCCAAACATGCTCACTGCCTCGGATTCAGGCTGCTACATTTCTTACAAGCTGCATCTGATCCTACGAGAGATGGAGGCAGCGAAGACAGACAAACCGACGACGAACATGACAGCGGGGAATTTTGCTCAAAGCAATTAGATGCACTCAGGAGACAGCCTGGATTTGTGTACTGTATATCAGCATCACTCATCCACTCCACAACAGGTGGGCTCTTTCTGCTGTGTGTAATGCAGTATGATTATCTACAGACAGAGTCAAAGGGGTCTTCGCTATTACTGTAGACACGCAGTCAGCAGAGTACAGAGTGTTATTAAAAAATTATCTGTCTCTCTCTCTACAGGGAGAATCTCTATGCTCTGCTCACCAGACCTGGCTGCTCTGTTTACCGTAGCTTCTGAAACTACTGGAACATTAGATGGAATTAGTTTCACCCCTGACCAGTTGCAATTAAAAACTTACTGAGAGAACCACAACCTGTAGGAGTGGGAGAGAGAGGGGGAGAGAAAGATAAAAAAGAGCTGGTTGGTTGGGGGGGTGAGAGAAAGAGAGCAAGAGGGAGGGAATGGCTTTCTAACAGTACTTGCAGCTGAGCCTATTCACTGCCAGCTTCTGTAGCCTGTTGCTAAGCAACCTCTTAATCAATACCTGCTGCATGCCAGAGCTGTGCTGAAAGCAGAAAAAATAAAAGACTTAGACATAAAATTACATGAACCAACTACTACTGACATTCCACGCATGGCTTCTGTAGGAATGACATCATTAATGGACGCAATTAGCGCTGTCTGCGTTGATATACACTGAGTGTACAAAACATTAGGAACAACTTCCTAATCTTGAATTGCATCCTCTTTTTCCCTTAGAACAGCCTCAGGCATCAAAAGCATTCCACAGGGATGCTGGACCATGCTGACTACAATGCTTCCCATAGTTGTGTCAAGTTGGCTGGATGTCTTTTAGGTGGTGGACCATTCTTGATACAAACGGGAAACTGTCGAGTGAAAAACCCAGCAGCGTTGCAGTTCTTGACACACTCAAACCGGTGCGCCTTGCACCTACTACCTACCATACCCCGTTCAAAGGGAGGACTTAAATCTTTTGTCTTACCCATTCACCCTCTGAAAATCACACACGCAATCCATGTCTCAGAAATCCTTCTTCAACTTGTCTGTCCATTCATCTACACTGATTTGAAGTGGATTTAACATTTGACATCAATAAGGGATCATAGCTTTCACGTAGATTCACCTGGTCAGTCTGTCATATAAAGAGCATGTACAGTACATCCACCTATGGTATACCAAATCAAATTGTATTTGTCACATGCACCAAATACAACAGGTGTAGACCTTACAGTGAAATGCTTACTTAGGAGCCCCTAACTAACAACGCAGTTAAAAAGAAAATACGACTAAGAAATAAAAGTAACAAGTAATTAAAGAGCAGCAGTAAAATAACAATAACGAGACTATATACAGGGGGGTACCGGTATAGAGTCAATGTGCGGGGTTACCAGTTAGTCAAAGTAATGGAGGTCATTTGTACATGTAGGTAGAGATAAGTGACTATGCATAGACGATCAAATCAAATGTATTTATATAGCCCTTCGTACATCAGCTGATATCTCAAAGTGCTGTACAGAAACCCAGCCTAAAACCCCAAACAGCAAGCAATGCAGGTGTAGAAGCACGGTGGCTAGGAAAAACTCCCTAGAAAGGCCAAAACCTAGGAAGAAACCTAGAGAGGAACCAGGCTATGTGGGGTGGCCAGTCCTCTTCTGGCTGTGCCGGGTGGAGATTATAACAGAACATGGCCAAGACGTTCAAATGTTCATAAATGACCAGCATGGTCAAATAATAATAAGGCAGAACAGTTGAAACTGGAGCAGCAGCATGGCCAGGTGGATTGGGGACAGCAAGGAGTCATCATTTCAGGTAGTCCTGGGGCATGGTCCTAGGGCTCAGGTCCTCCGAGAGAGAGAAAGAAAGAGAGAAGGAGAGAATTAGAGAACTCACACTTAGATTCACACAGGACACCGAATAGGACAGGAGAAGTACTCCAGATATAACAAACTGACCCTAGCCCCCCGACACAAACTACTGCAGCATAAATACTGGAGGCTGAGACTGGAGGGGTCAGGAGACACTGTGGCCCCATCCGAGGACACCCCCGGACAGGGCCAAACAGGAAAGATAGAACCCCACCCACTTTGCCAAAGCACAGCCCCCACACCACTAGAGGGATATCTTCATGATAACAGAGTAGCAGCGGTGTAAAGGGGGGGGGGGGTAGGGCAATGCAAATAGTCTGGGTAGCCATTTATTTAGATCTTTAGAAGCCTATTGGACCTAGACTTGGCGCTCCGGTACCGCTTTCCGTGCGGTAGCAGAGAGAACAGTCTATGACTAGGGTGGCTGGAGTCTTTGGCAATTTTTAGGGCCTTCCTCTGACACCACATGGTATAGAGGTCCTGGATGGCAGGAAGCTTGGCCCCAGTCTTGCGGTCGGAGGCCGCTCAGTTCCATACCAGGCAGTGATGCAACCAGTCAGGATGCTCTCAGTGGTGCAGCTGTAGAACCTTTTGAGGATCTGAGGACCCATGCCAAGTCTCCTGAAGGGGAATAGGCTTTGTCATGCCCTCTTCACGACTGTCTTGGTGTGCCTGGACCATAGTAATTTGTTGGGGATGTGGACACCAAGGAACTTGAAGCTCTCAACCTGCTCCACTACAGCGTCGTCGATGAGAATGGGGGTATGCTCGGCCCTCTTTTTCCTGTAGTCCACAATCATCTCTTTTTTCTTGATCACGTTGAGGGAGAGGTTGTTGTCCTGGCACGACACGGCCAGGTCTCTGACCTTCTTCCTATAGGCTGTCTCGTCGTTGTCGGTTGTCGTTGATCAGGCCTGTCAACGACAGACGTAATGATGGTGTTGTAGTTGTGCCTGGCCATGCAGTCATGAGTGAACAGGGAGTACAGGCATGGACTGAGCACGCACCCCCGAGGGGCCTCTGTGTTGAGGTTCAACGTGGCGGATGTGTTGTTTCCTACCCTTACCACCTGGGGGCGGCCCGTCAGTAATCCAGGATCCAGTTGCGGAGGGCGGTCTTTACTCCCAGGGTCCTTAGCTTATTGATGAGCTTTGAGGGCACTATGGTGTCGAACGCTGAGCTGTAGTCAATGAATAGCATTCTCACATAGGTGTTCATTTTGTCCAGGTGGGAAAGGGCGGTCCTGAGTGCAATAGAGATTGTGGATCTGTTAGGGCGGTATGCAAATTGGAGTGGGTCTAGGGTTTCTGGGATAATGGTGTTGATGTGAGCCATGACCAGCCTTTCAAAGCACTTCATGGCTACAAATGTGAGTGCTACGGGTTGATAGTCATTTCGGCAGGTTACCTTAATGTTCTTGGGCACAAAGACTATGGTGGTATTAGACTTGGGCAGGGAGAGGTTGAAAATGTCAGTGAAGACACTTGCCAGTTGGTCAGTGCATGTTCACAGTATACGTCCTGTAATCTGTCTGGCCCTGCGGCCTTGTGAATGTTGACCTGTTTAAAGGTCTTACTCACATCGGCTGCGGCGAGCTTGATCACACAGTCTTCCTGGAACAACTGGTGCTCTCATGCATGTTTGTGTTATTTGCCTCGAAGTGAGCATAGAAGTAGTTTGGCTTGTTTGACAGGCTCGTGTCACTGGGAAGCTCTCGGCTGTGCTTCCCTTTTGTAGTCTGTAATGGTTTGCAAGCCCTGCCACATCCGACGAGCGTCGGAGCCGGTGTAGTACGATTAGATCTTAGTCCTGTATTGACGCTTTGCCTGTTTGATGGTTTGTCGGGGGAGGCATAGCAGGATTTCTTAAAAGCTTCCGGGTGAGAGTCCCACTCCTTGAGAGCGGCAGCTCTAGGCTTTAGCTCAGTGCCGCTGCTGCCTGTAATCCATGGCTTCTGGTTGGGGTACATTCGTACGGTCACTGTGGGGACAACGTCATCGATGCAGTTATTGGTGAAGCCAATGACTGATGGGGTGTGCTCTTCAATGCCATCGGAGGAATCCCAGAACATGTTCCAGTCTGTGCTAGCAAAACAGTCCAGTAGCTTTGCATCTGCTTCATCTGACCACTTTTTTATTGATCTAGTCACTGGTGCCCCCTGCTTTATTTTTTGCGTGTAACCAGGAACCAGTAGGATAGAATTATGGTCAGATTTGCCAAATGGAGGGCGAGGAGAGCTTTGTATACTCTGTGTGTGGAGTTATAGGTGGTCCAGAGTTTTTTTTCCTCTTTTTCCACATGCTGTTACATTACAGCCTGATTCTAAAGTTGATTAAATTGTTTTAAAAAACATCCTCATCAATCTACACTCACTACCCAATAATGACAAACTGAAAACAGATTTTAGAAAATGTATTTCAAATAAAAAATACCTTATTTATATAAGTATTCAGACCCTTTGCTATGATACTTGAAATTGAGCTCAGGTGCATCCTATTTTCATTGATCATTCTTGATGTTTCTACAACTTGATTGGAGTTCACTTGTGGTTATTTCAATTTATTGGACAGGATTTGGAAAGGCACACACCTGTCAATATAAGGTCCCACATTTGACTACATGTCAGAGCAAAAACTCAGCCATGAGGTTGAAGGAGGTGTCCGTAGAGCTCCGAGACAGGATTGTGTCGAGGCACAGATTTGGGGAAAGGTACCAAAAAATGTCTGCAGCATGGAATGTCCCCTAGAACACAATGGCCTCCATCATTCTTAAATGGAATAAGTTTGGAACCACCAAGACTCTTCCTAGAGCTGGCCGCCCGGCCAAACTGTGCAATCGGGGGAGAAGGGCCTAGGTCAGGGAGGTGACCAAGAACCCAATGGTCACTCTGACAGAGCTTCAGAGTTCCTCTGTGGAGGTGGGAGAACCTTTCATCAGGACAAGCATCTCTGCAGCACATGACCGCCTGCTTTGAGTTTGTCATTAGGCACCTAAAGGACACAGACCATGAAAAACAAGATTCTCCGGTCTGATGAAACCAAGATTAAACTCTTTGGCCTGAATGCCAAGTGTCACGTCTGGAGGAAACCTGGCACCATCCCTACGGTGAAGCATGGTGGTGGCATCATCATGCTGTGGGGATGTTTTTCAGCGGCAGGGACTGGGAGATTAGTCAGGATCGAGAGAAAAGATGAATGGAGCACAGTACAGAGAGGTCCTTGATGAAAACCTGCTCCAGAGTGCTCAGGACCTCAGACTGTGGCGAAGCTTCACCTTCCAACAGGACAACGACCCTAAGCACACAGCCAAGACAATGTAGGAGTGGCATCGGGACGAGTCTCTGAATATCCTTGAGTGGCCCTGACTTGAACCCGATCTAACATCTCTGGAGAGACCTGAAAATAGCTGTGCAACGACGCTCCCAATTCAACCTGACAGGGCTTGAGAGGATCTACAGAGAAGACTGGGAGAAACTCCACAAATACAGGTGTGCCAAGCTTGTAGTGTTATACCCAAGCAGACTCTTAAGATGTTATCGCTGCCAAAGGTGCAACAAAGTACTGAGTAACGGGTCTGAATACATTTTGTAACATTTCTAAAAACCTGATTTTGCGTTATTATGAGGTACTGTGTGTAGATAGAGGGGGGAAAAAAATGGTAAATCAATCAACATTTTGCAAAAATGTGCCTGAGTACTTTCCGAATGCACCGTACATAGCGTATATTCCTACACTAAGGGAATTTGTCCAATTAGCTTACTTCTTCAAATTGGGGGACTAGATACATAGTGCTTTATTTCTAAATGGTAAAACAGATATGTATAAACATACCCTCAAATAAAAAACGGAAATTCTGTACTGTCACCTATTATGAACAGTTACTTCTAAAATATGAAATGCTTTGTAGAGACACATTTTAAAATGTAGCTTTACTGTCCAAATACATGTGGAGGGGAGTGTATGTACTACATAGATAATGTACAAGTGTGTGTATATATTGGGCCTGTGTAGAACATAAAAATATTCTTTAGAATGTACAGATTCTTTCGAATATCGAGGTTTCTAGGTTATTTAGTGCTTACTGAAGGCTGGTGATTTATTTGAGAGAGACCGCAGCATGTGGCTCAGCTCCTTAACAAAGTGATTGATTCGGCTGTGTTCGTCTTTTTCTCTGCCTTTCTCTTCATCTGCCTTTCTTTCTCTGCCATTCATATGGCTCCTCTCTCCCCTTGCCTTTTTCTCTCTCCCTTTCTCTCCTCTCTCTCTTTCTCTATGCCTCCCTCTCTCGGGCTCTTCCCCCTCACCCCCCTCTCTGCCTCTTCCTCCTCTACCCTCTTTCTGCCTCTCTCCCTTCTCTCTGCCCCCTCTTTCTCCCTGCCTCTTCCTCCTCTCATCCTTTTCTCTGCCTCTTCTCCCTCTACCCTCTCTCTTTCTCTTTCCCCTCTAGCCCTCTTTCCCCTCTAGCCCTCTTTCCCCTCTAGCCCTCTTTCCCCTCTAGCCTTGGCCTCTTGTCAGTCTAGGTTGGCTGTAGTTGATCCGTCCATTAGAATCATTCCAGGGGTAAAAGGATAGTTAAGAATGTTAGTTGTTTCCCTTAGTTACGCATAGACATGGAGACACCTAATGCCATAAGGAACAAGCTGTGTGAGTGTATATTAGAGGGAAGAAAGTCAGTGTGGAGACAAACAGTGAATATTAATCTGAATATTAATGAGTTAATTGGTTGCCTCTGTTTTTTAATAAGCTGTGTGCTCTCTTTGTTTCTGTATTTTCCGCTCTGTTGTTCTCTTGTTCTGTATTAATCCCCACCCCTCTTTCTCCCTGATCCCACTGCTTCTTCCTCTACCCCTCTTCCTCCATCTCTTTCTCACTCTCTCTGCCACCTGTGGCTGAGATGTTCACCAATCTGAGCTAACAGCTAATAGGCACAGTGGTACCTCATCAAATATGGATGGGCCTGCAATTAAAAAGCTCTTAGGTTTGATGTCCCCCTCGGCATACTGCTGGCTTTGGGAGCCTCGTGTTTTCTCCAATGCCAGGAGAGAGTGTGTGTGTGTGTGTGTGTGTGTGTGTGTGTGTGTGCATGGAGCTTGAGTCTGCTGTGGTGGATCAGAAGGGATGTGTTCAGTAGTATGAAACAGAGACAGTGTTCACTGTGTGTGTCATGAGTAGGGGGCTGTAGGTCTGAAGAAGGAGTGTGCTACAACAGATGGTTTCCAGGGGGTTTGAGACGCAGGCTAAGTCGAGGTGGGTTTATTATGTGGTCAACACTACTACAGCTACTGTACATAAAGCATAGACTGAGTTTGGTTATTTTAGTTCCTAATATTCTGTTCTCGCACTATCTGTTGCCTTGTGTCAGAAGGGTTCTGTCAGAGATGAATTACAAGGAGGTAAAACAATTAGCACTGGGAGGCAGGGGACTCTGTCCAAACTAAAGGAAACATGTCTGCTTAGTCAGAGGTGCACTGTATCATACTCTACCACCAGTACTCGGTACAAACATTTCATACTGACCCACTGCTCAACAACAACCCCTTTAGCAGAGTTTTGGGAAATAACTACACAATTAGTGATTCAATATGTTTAGTCTTGTTGTGGAATGTAGTATTGGCCTAAATGCATAGTGAAATAATTGATAGTACTACACATTTAAAAGGTTGAGATATGGATGTAAAAAGAGGTACACCTTGAGGGAAGAGAGCAGTGTTTATTGAACTGCCTTCCGGACCCACTTCTTAAAATATCACTAGTCTCCATGGTCTGGGGAGCATAAATTCTAGAGGCCCTGGGATGAAGACACCTGCACAACTGTCAATCACTAACCTCACTCACCAGTGATCACTTCCTATATGAAATGTTGGCTTATAACATTGGGCTCCCGAGTGGCGCAGCGGTCTAAAGCACTGCATCTCAGGCGTCATTACAGTCCCTCGTTCGAGTCCAGGCTGTATCATGTCCGGCTGTGATTGGGAGTCCCATAGGGCGGTGCACAATTGGCCCAGCGTCATCCAGGTTTGGCCGGGTTTGGCCGTCATTGTAAATAAGAATTTGTTCTTAACTGACTTGCCCGGTTAAATAAAGGTTAAATAAAAAATAATGTTAAAAAAAAGATAAATGTAGTGAAATGGGAAAAGAGATTTAATATAGGAATTCAGATTTGGTTATGATCCTTTCAGGTATGTTATTACATTACAGATGTAGGATCTTAATTTGAGCCAGTTTGCTACAGCAGGAAAATAATCCTTCAGAAACAGGAAATGTGAATTATTATATGGATTATAAATCATTTACATTTTTGTACGAGTTGATACATTTTTTGTTAAGGATAAATCAAGTCTGAAATTTCAAAGTGGAAATTATAAACTTCAGAAGCTTTTAAGCCTCAAATACACTGCATGTTTTACTTTTCCTGAATGAAAGAAGGTTCTGCAGCGGTGATTAAGATCCTAAATCTGTACGTCAAAACACTGCATGTTTGGTTTGAGGTGACTGCTCTGGGATGTTGGGCACGGATGCATGTTCCAGTACACTAAGCTGACTTTCTAAGTTGCTAACTCTGTTACAGTTCTACGTCTGATACATTAGTTCCCAGTCTATTCTATTAAAGCGCTATGGTCAGCTCTGTCTGCCTTAATCAACTGTCATAATGTTGATGCAATTAAATATGATATACAAGTCCCTTTGTACTGTATATAAAAGAGTAGACACAAATGCCAGCATGACTTGTGGAAAATATTAGATAATATAATCATGCCGATATTCATGACTTTTATTTTGTGTGAAACAAAACATTCACATTTCTAAAAGAACACACATTGTCACATACTCACTCACAGCACTTACTCACTCACAGCACTTACAATCACAATGTTGGTGTCTGATTTGAAAATCTTCACTGCACATGCATCATGCTAGATTTGAACCTTTGGGTCTAGTCAGGCAAGTTGCTGCAATTAAACAATAGTTTTTTTTGTCCAATGATCAGCAACAGTCAGTCAGAGGTATAGTGTTCAACTGTACCTCTCACCTCAGAATCCAGAGAAAGGCTTGGTCACACAACTCCACTCAAAACAAAGCAACCGAAAACACACACTGTAATACTTCACGGTGCACTAAGGCTGGTTTGAAGGGGAAGCAGCCTAGATGGAAAAAGCAGCTTATGTATGTTTAATTCAGTAGGGCACTGGTCCTCTGAGAGGTTGTGTTCTGTCCTGCAGCAGTGAGGGTGGATGCTCTCTCTCTCTTGACTCTTCGGTTGGACTCCAGACAAAGTGCAGAGAAATGACTGTCCTGCGTCAGTTTCAATCTAGGGTCTTGAGGTCAATCTGGAATCAGACACCTTTCTCCTTCCCTCATCCCTTCGTCTCCCTCTTGTTTCCCTCACTACCTACTGTACCCGCCCCCCTCTCTCCCAGTCGTCCCCTCTCTATCCACCTCCCTGTTCATTCCCTTTCTGATCCTGCTCCCCCAGCTTTCCCTCTTCCCTGCCTCTCCCCACCCTCTCTTACTTGACAAAGTGCAGAGCCTCTGCGGCCACCACAGATCCCTTGCTGCTGTCCAGAGAGCTGATTAGAGAGAAGCCAGCCTTCAGGGCCAGCATCACCGTCTCTAGCTTCAGACACTCCAGTGTACACAGGAAGGTACTGTCCTGTTTCAGCACCAGCCTGGAGCCAGGGTCCGACTTGATGAAGTGGCGGAACTGGATCACGTTGGACGACACCTCAAACTCCTCCGGGAAGCCGTCCAGCCGGCTCTTTGAGATCTGAACCAGGCGCCCTTTGATCTTGTCGATGAAGGAGGGGTCGCTGCAGTACACCTTGAAGCCCTGCGACCTCTCGTCAGTCACCTCCAGGAAGGCGGGCTCCCGTTGCGCCGCCCGCATCCCCTCCCACTCTGAAATGGCCTCCACCAATCCGCTGAGGCGGTAGAACTCTGCTTCTCCTCTCAGAAGGCCCACCTCTCGGAAGTCGTCGGGCAGCTGCAGGTCTCCGGTCCGCAGGAAGTTGAGAATGTGTCTGAACACAGGGCCGTCGCGGTCGATGAAGGGGTTGCCCATGGAGTCAGTGTGCTGGATAGGCTTCCTGCCGCTGGCCAGCTCCTCCAACACTGACCCCTGGTGGCGGCTGAGGGTGGTGCGGTGTGCAGCATAGAGAAAGCCCCCCACGTTGAGAGTGATGGTGCCTGAGGAGGGCTTCTTGATGCTCTTGCTGGGCTGCAGCAGGTCTGGGTTGATCTGTCTCAGTTCACTGTCCATCCTTCTGAGGTTCCATTCCATGCCGCTCCCGCTCAACAACCGCACACTCTTTTTGTCTGTGTGTGTGTCCTCAGAATAAGTGTGTAGCGTGCAGTAACAAAGTGTGTGTGTGTGTTAGCGTATGGGAGCATCACAGAGGTACTGGCATAGAGAGGAGTGCAGAGCGCACTGGTAACAGAATGAGTCTGCCTCTATTTGTCTCTCTCCTCCCTCTTACATCCCTCCCTCACTCTCTCGCTCTCTCTCTCTGTGTTGGAGGAAGAGAGGGGGCCAGTGCCATCCTCCATCATAGGGTGGGAGGAGAGAGTGTGTGTGCTTTAGAGAGAGAGAAAACAACAGAGTAGAACGAGTGGCAGGTGCACTCCTTGCCCCTCTCTCATCCTCTCTAAATCTCCCTGTCTTTTCTCTTTCCCCTCTCTCTCCTTCCTCTCATCCCCCTCTCTTTTTCTATTTCTCTCCATCTTCCCTTATCCCACCTCTCACCCAGCCCCCCTCTCTCTTTCTTCCAACTCTCTCTACTCCTCTCTCTCCCTGTCTTCATAATTAGCCCTCTCCTCTCGCTGATGAAAAGGTTCCTCAGCTGTGCTTCTGCACATGAGAGCAAAGGAGGCCCTGAACACACACGCTTTATATACGCTTGCAGATACACACCAACCTCCTACCAACACACACACACACACACACACACACACACACACACACACACACACACACACACACACACACACGACGTTGTCCTGGATGGGAACTTGGATAACAAACCTCTCTCCCCAACCCCTAGACTGAGAGGAGGTGGCAGTATCTCTGTTATAGAGACTTACTGCAGTCAGATATATGTTAGACTATGTTTACAGCTTTGTTCAGGGTGGCATTACTGGTAGCATGGTGGGCACATTCGCTGGCAGTGTGATGCAGAGATTGGGATGGGCAGATGGCCTGATTTCTCTCTCCAAGATTGCGTACAGTTGGTTAAGATCTCCCTATGTGTTTTTGTGGGAACAGCCCAATTACTGGTGAATGCAGGCAGGGTCTTTGATTTGTCCACATCTTCCTTGTATCCAGTTGACTGGAAGGTAATTGGGTCCGAACAGAGTGTCATGTCTCTGTCACTATGCCAACAGTCTCTGTTACTGCTCTATAAGGAAGACCGATGCTTGTTTGTTATTATGGTCATAGACTTGTGTTAGCCTCCAGAGCATGGAGCAAGGGACTTAATCAGTAATGTACACTATATATATCAAAAGTATGTGGATTTGCCTATTTCAGCCACAATAATTGGCAGGGTTGCACATTTTGGGGAATATTCAGAGGTGGAAATATTCAGAGGTGGAAATTAACGAGAATATATAGGAATTAACGGAAATAATGCAAAATAATATTAATACCATTTAAATAATGTTTTTTGCATTTGATATATTTCCCATATCATATGGAGACGAACCTAAACCTTTTACCTTATCATAAGTAGACATAATTGCCAATTATTAAATCTTTCCAATATAAATACATTTAGAGAAACAATTTAGTTACGAATTGAACTTTAATTAAAGTAGTTGACTCTTCACATGGGATGATTTCACTGAACAACAAAATAAAGGAAATATTGAATGATCCCCAATGATTCATCGCATTTCCCAAAAACTTTTTCAACATAACCGAAAGGTTGCAAGTTCGAATCCCCAAGCTGACAAGGTACAAATCTGTCGTTCTGCCCCTGAACAGGCAGTTAACCCACTGTTCCTAGACAGTCATTGAAAATAAGAATTTGTTCTTAACTGACTTGCCTAGTAAAGGTCAAATAAAGGTAAAATAAAAAAAATAAAACATCTGTAAAATGATAGTCTAGAAACTAAAGCTTTGGTTTTTTCCTCTCAGGCTTCCATGTCTTCTCCCTGGACCTCCTCAATGTCCACCTCTTGAACATCAGACTCTGAGGCCTCATCTTCACTGTCACTTAACAACCTTGTTGAGGATGGCTCATTGTCAGACTCAAAAAGCCTAGAATTTGCCCGGATGGCCACCATTTTTTCAACCCTTGTATTGGTCAGCCTGTTGTGTGCTTTGGTGTGCGTGTTCCCAAACAAGGACCAGTTACGCTCTGAGGCGGCTGATGTTGGTGGGATTTGGAGGATGATTGAGGCAACAGGGGAAAGAGCCTCAGATCCACAAAGTCCCTTCTACCAGGTGGCTGATAAGATATGTTGGGAAGACTGCCATATTGCATTTCCATCACAAAGCCCTTGCTTGGAAGTGTACATCGCCAGACTGCTAAGAACCTTGTCCTCATCCAGGCCAAGGTGGAGAGACATGGTAGTGATGACACCATAGGCCTTGTTGATCTCTGCACCAAACAGGATGCTCTTGCCAGCATACTTGGGGTTCAACATGTACGCTGGAGCGTGTATGCATCATCCAGGAGGATCATCTTGATGGGGCTGTCCATATCGGCAGACTGTGATATGGCCATTTCTTGAGAGACTCCTTCCCCTCCAGGAGGCTGTCAAACATGATGACAACACCACCCCAACGGGTGTTGCTGGGCAGCTTCAATGTGGTGCTCTTATTCTTTTCACTTTGCTTGGTGAGGTAGATTGCTGCTATAACTTGATGACCCTTCACATACCTAACCATTTCCTTGGCTCTCTTGTAGTGTATCCATTGTTTTCAGCGCCATGATGTCCTTGAGGAGCAGAATCAGTGTATGAGCAGCACAGCCAATGGGTGTGATGATTGAGGGTAGGACTCCTTCACTTTAGACCAAGTAGCCTTCATGTTCGCAGCATTGTCTGTCACCAGTGCAAATACCTTCTGTGGTCCAAGGTCATTGATGACTGCCTTCAGTTCATCTGCAATGTAGAGACCGGTGTGTCTGTTGTCCCTTGTGTCTGTGCTCTTGTAGAATACTGGTTGAGGGGTGGAGATGATGTAGTTAATTATTATCTGCCCACAAACATTCAACCACCCATCAGAGATGATTGCAATACAGTCTGCTTTCTCTAGGATTTGCTTGACCTTCACTTGAACTCTGTTGAACTCTGCATCCAGCATATGAGTAGATAAAGCATGTCTGGTTGGAGGGGTGTATGCTGGGCGAAGAACATTCAGAAATCTCTTCCAATACATATTGCCTGTGAGCATCAGAGGTGAACCAGTTGCATACACAGCTCGAGCAAGACATTCATTAGCATTTCTCTGACTACGTTCCTCTATTGAGTCAAAAATACTTCTGATTCCAGGAGGACCATGAGCTGTTGCTATCGATAAGGTGTCTGATTCATCATTTTCACCTCAAATAAAAGTAGAGGGACTTTTGTCAGATGTTGCTTGTAAGCTCTGAGGGAACTTTATGCATTTGGCCAGATGATACTGCATTCTTCACATATGATTTGGCACAGTATTTGCAGATGTACACAGCTTTTCCTTCTGCATTAGCTGCATTGAAATGTCTCCACATATCAGATGGTGCCTGTTGCATTTTCCTATAAAGATTCAAATATTTTTTGTAAAAAATAAATAAAAATACAATTCCATGTACATATGAATAGATAATCAGTTAGATTAAAATAAAACATGTATGGAAATAGGTGAATTAATACTCCTCAGTTAGCAGGCTCAATCAAGCAAGCTAAAACACACCTGGTAGCAAAAACTAACTAGCAGAAATTGTTAACAAGTTAGAAATTATTTAAACACACTTTGCTGTAGGCTACTATTTACTAGTTAACAAAAAATCATGTATGTCCTATAAAATATATTCACCCCACCCAGTATTGTAATCAAACTTACCAGAAAGCATATAGTCCTTGGCACAGACAGTGTGGTAGTGTGGGCTCAATAGCATCTCATTAGTGTGCAAGAGCTTGAGAATCAACTCTACATGTGATGGAAGAATGCACTGTACATGCAGAGAGTTGCAATTTCATTGAATTGGGGATTGTTTAACCAAAATATGCCACAAGACCTAGAATTGCCTGATGTGTATCCCATAAAAAAGGTTCACTGTTAGCTTTTAACTTTTTGGATGAATTTAAACAAAATTCCCCAAATTCCCGTGCTTAACTTCCCATGGAAAATTGCCGGAAATATTCAGGAAATTTACCAGAAAGTTTCCGACCCTTTGCAACCCTACCCATTGGTGACAGGTGTATAAAATTGAGCACACTGCCATGCGATCTCCACAGACAAACATTGGCAGTAGAATGGCCTTATTGAAGAGCTCAGTGACTTTTAACGTTGCACTGTCATAGGATGCAACCTTTCCAACAAGTCAGTTTCTCAAATTTCTGCTCTGCTAGAGCTGCCCCGGTCAACTGTAAGTGCTCTTATTGTGGAGTGGAAATGTCTCGGAGCGACAACACACAAGCCTAAGATCACCATGCGCAATGCCAAGCTTCGGCTGGAGTGGTGTAAAGCTATCCGCCATTCGACTCTGGCGCAGTGGATAGAGTTCTCTGGAGCGATGAATCACGCTTCACCATCTGGCAGTCCTGCGAACTAAATGGGTTTGGCGGAAGCCAGGAGAACACTACCTGCCCCAATGCATAGTGCCAACTTGAGAGTTTGGTGGAGGAGAAATATAGGTCTGGGGTTGTTTTTCATGGTTAGGGCTAGGCCCCTTAGCTCCAGTGAAGGGAAATCTTAACGCTACAGCATGCAATGACATTCTAGACGTTTCTGTGCTTCCAACTCTGTGGCAACAGTTTGGGGAAGGCCCTTCCTGTTTCAGCATGACAATGCCCTGTGCACAAAGCAAGGTCTATACAGAAATGGTTTGTCAAGATCTGTGTGGAAGAGCTTCACTGGCCTGCACAGAGCTCTGACCTCAACCCAATCGAACACCTTTTGGGATGAATTTGAATGCAGACTGTGAGCCAGGCCTAATCGCCCAACGTCAGTGCCTGACCTCACTAATGCTCTTGTGGCTGAATGGAAGCAAGTGCCTGACCTCACTAATGCTCTTGTGGCTGAATGGAAGCAAGTCCCCGCAGCAATGTTCCAACATCTAGTGGAAAGCCTTCCCAGAAGAATGGATGCTGTTATAGCAGCAAAGGGGGACCAACGCCATATTAATTCCCATGATTTTGGATGTTCAACGAGCAGGTGTCCACATACTGTATTACACACTACATGATAAGAGCGTCTGCTAAATGACTTAAATGTAAATGTAAATGACCAAAAGTAAGTACAATGTTTCTTTCTACATGGGCTGACTGACTGTGGCAAACTGCCTGGACAATGTATACTCATGTCACTCATGGTATCTAAGAGTGTAGGGGGGGGGGGGGGGTGTTTATTGACAGTTTGGTCCCTGAGGAAAGGGAGAGCGAGAAACCGGGAGTGCGTGTGTCCTGCAGGTGATGGGCTGTCAGTCAGACAGTGATGTTACTGGAACCCCTCTTCTCTCTTCCTTCATCTATCACACACACACACTCTACCTTGGGGGCAGAAGTCTAATTGAAGTGAATAGTGACATCAATGTGTGTGTGTGTGTGTGTGTGTGTGTGTGTGTGTGTGTGTGTGTGTGTGTGTGTGTGTGTGTGTGTGTGTGTGTGTGTGTGTGTGTGTGTGTGTGTGTGTGTGTGTCTAACAAGGGGGATGTATTTTCTCTCAGTGTGAAGTCTGTTTTTGGGGGCTGTCTATAGTTATATATAAAGCTCTGGTGTGTGAATGCTGGTGTTCAAATTGAAATGAAACCAAGCAATCACCCCAGAATCCAGGTGTAGAGCATTCCCCACACACTCTCGACAGGGAGACAACCTATCCAATAGAATACCATTCTCTGCTGTCTACAGAAGTGGAGGCACAACTTCCATTCACTCAACCCCTTAAATAGATGTACCTGTGGACAATCAGTGTGGCAGTCTGACAAACCTTTCCATTCAGTTAATTGTGTGTGTGTATTAATCGATAACGGTGACATTTTCGACTTAAACTAGTTGAAGAAAGATTTAGCTCAGAGTATCAGAATCAACCAATAGGAAGCATTATGCAAAAAAACATTTACATTTTAATTGGGAGGTTCCGAGTTGTCTATGAGCGTATGATCCCAGAGTGATGGCTCACCACGGTGACGTCTGTGACACATCGGCGATCAACGAGGCGGCTCGACCGTATCGTGGTGCTTTTTAATCATGATGTGATTAATGGAATCATCCCCGCATTAGAATTGCAAACGAGGCAGTGGAACAGTGGGTGGGTGGGTGGGTGGGTGGGTGGGTGGGTGGGTGGGTGGGTGGATGACCTGCGCTCCTTCCCAGCTCTATCACACCATCATTACCTGAGATAATTGTTCAACATCATGTTGGTATCTATTTGATTTATTTTTAATGAGAGCAGTAATGAGCGCAGTAATGGGGATTTCCATCAGTAAAATCACTGTCTCTATTCATTAAAGATGTTGAGTTATTCATAATGCTGCTGGCCAAGTCAGAGCTGTAACGTTATATCACAAACTGCAGTGAAGCTGGCATAGCAACAGTAGCCTTGAGGAACATAGATGGTGTGTGTGTGGCAGAGGTGGTTAGGTAACCTTGCCTGAGACCTGTAGACTTGCATAAGGCTCCCTAAGCTAATGACTGGCCTTTAGCTCAGCAGGCTAACATGGTTTAGGGCTGTACAGACAACCCAGGTTCAAACCCAATTAGTCACATTTGTTCTCTATGTCAAAACACTTTGGTGTTGGTTATATTTGGGCAAATATCTCCACTAACGGTGCTGAAAATATCCTCCGGTGAGTTTTCTACAGGTAATGAAGTAAATGAATAACCCCTCACAACAGATTGTTGATAAAGATGTATTCTCTCTCCCTTCTGAATGCCCTACCAGGAGAGATGAGTGGAAAAAGTATTACGTATCCTCATCATATCTTCATCATATCTAAGTGTCCCCCCCCACATGGGAAGTCATTTATAGATCTGGTGGTCACAGGGAGATGGCTTTGGGCATGCAGTCAGCTTACATCTCCTCCACTATTGAGACATGTTTGGCTGCTTTTCCAAGGCTGTGTTGTGCCATCATTAATGAGCAGGTTCATAAGGTGTTTGTTTTTGACGTAAGGTTAGAGACTACCGTGGTGGTCTGAAAGATTCCTGTACGCAGGCTGATAGTAGTAGTCGATCTAGTCAACAGGTTTCCTCTCAGGTTCTCACTCTCCTTTCTTTCTTTCTCTCTCCTCTGTCTCTCTTTTTTTTTTACAGGCTTTGTCGCTGTTCTGTCCCCTCAAGGATGAGTACTGCAATTTACGAACACATTCCTCCTCCCATAGCCACTTTTCTATCTGAGGGTTTTTGGTAGTCTAGCGTCTATCTGAAATTCACCAGAGGCTTGAGAAATCTGAAGGCTCCTGGAATATTCCGATCCAGAGGGAAGTGTCTAGGGAATATCAGTGGGAGGGGGGGTGAGTGTGTGTGCTTTTTAGATGGAGGGTCCTTAGAGAAGATAAGAGGTTAGAGATGGTGGGAGAAGATGAGTGGGCGGTAGCTTGACCTTCTCACCCTTCTTTCTCCTCTTCTCTCTCCTCCCGTTCTCTCTCCTCCTGTTCCTCTCCCTCTTAGCACGACAGCCTTGAGCAACAAATGCTGTGGCCATTCCACCTCTCACTGTGCCCTCCTCCTCCTCTCATTCTGTTCTGTTCTCTTTCTGCTTCCTTCCCATCTCTGTCTCCTTCTCTGCATGTGCAGCTTTGTTCTCCTACATACCAGTGTCCCTTGGGACCTGCAAGTTTTTATCCTAATTCATTCCACACTAAACAGACATAAACCCTCAACACTCCCAGTCTTATACAACCCTACAGGAGAAGAGGCATGAGCAGACTGAGAGGGGTATAGAGTAGGGGATAGGTTGAAAAAGAGAACTGGAAGAGCGTAAGGGAGCCTTGAGTGGAGAAAATGAGGTAGAGGGGAGATCTACAGTATACTATTCTCTCCCATACAGCCCTGACCCAGACGATCCCTGCCAGGGGCCTGTGAGTGACTAGAGGGGGAGATTGAGGCAGGCTGCTCTGAAGTTGAGAAATGCGTTTGTGTGTTTAGGGAGATGCGCTGACAAGTGTTTCAGCCCTTATCATGCAATAACTGCACATAATGCATCCATTTGTGAAAAAGATGAGGAATGGATATTAGTGAGTGCGTGAGATCTGTGACATTGATTTGACTGACGTGATTTCTCTGGAGCCACCTGGTAAAAGTGCACAGATTTGTAATTGCACCAACAAACGCTAACTGGACATTTTCTCAGTAGAACAAAACCTGATTAGCCAACAAACAGACACCAACTGGACTTCAGTGGTGGGTGGCTGTTCTTTGGCGTTTGTTGGACAGTCTGGACAGAGTGTACTATTTATCTCTGTATGACAGTGTCTCATACAATTGTGTGAACCTATCCTGGCCCCCTTGTTAGACACACACACACACACACACATATACACACACACACACACACTTTTGTTTTGCTATCCTTGTAGGGACCAAAGAATTGATTCCCATCCAAAATCCAAATTTTCTTAACCAAACCATAACCTTAAGCCTAACCTTAACCCCATAAAACTATGCCTTCCTATTTGTCTGAATTTTCCTTGTTTTACTGTCCTTGTGAGGACTTCTGGTACCCACAAGGATAGTTACACACACACACACACACACACAATGACAAAGAAAACGCCAAATAGATGAATCACTACATTTTGAAATGGCAAGCTGTTGATGAGCAGTCCAGTGGCAGTTGATGGATATTTGGAGTGTTGGCTGTGGAGTACTCAACTTGGGTGGTTCCACCTATTTCACCTGTTTCTCTACTGATTCAGTCAAGTGATTCAGTTCAGTCAAATATCATTTGGGCTGCATGTTTAGTATGGTGCTGAAGAATATGAAAAAACACTTATTGAAAGAAAGAAAGACAGAATACACTGTGATTTAAAACAGCATTCTACTATTGATGTGTGTGGGTCCTTAAAGGAAACGTATTGTCTTTGTTTCAGATAAGATCAGTCTGGAGGGCATGGTGGTACAGAGAGCGGAGTGCAGACCAGCCGTCAATGAAAACTATATGAAACTGAAGAAGTGAGTGAAACAAAATTCAATACAATTTCAATATACAGTACCAGTCAAAAGTTTGGACACAGCTACTCATTTCAGGGTTTTTCTTTATTTGTACTATTTTCTACATTGTAGAATAATAGTGAAGACATAACAACTATAAAATAACACACATGGAATCATGTAGTAACCAAAAAAGTGTTAAACAAATGAAAAATATGTTTCATATACGAGATTCTTCAAAGTAGGCACCCTTTGCCTTGATGACAGCTTTGCACACTCTTGGCATTCTCGCAACCAGCTTCATGAGGTAGTCACCTGGAATGCATTTCGGTTAACAGGTGTGCCTTGTTCAAAGTTAATTTGTGGAATTTCTTTCCTTCTTAATGCATTCGAGCCAATCAGTTGTGTTGTGACAAGGTAGGGTGGTATACAGAAGATAGCTCTATTTGGTAAAAAACCAAGTCCATATTATGACAAGAACAGCTCAAATAAGCAAAGAGAAACGATAGTCCATTATTACTTTAAGACATAAAGGTCAGTCAATCCGTAAAATTTCAAGACCTTTGAAAGTTTCTTCAAGTGGAGTCACAAAATCTATCAAGCGCAAAGAGTTTTTATTTACTAACTCTATTTTATCAATGTACCAATCAGGCTTCAGGAAGAAGCATAGCACAATTACAGCAGCCATGAAGGTTTTAAATTATATCACTGAAGCCCTGGACAAAAAACAGCACTGTCTCACTTTTTATTAATCTCTCTAAGGCTTTTGATACAGTTGATCATGCTATACTAAGGCAGAGATTGTCGAGTGTAGGTCTTTCAGAGCAAGCAGTTGCATGGTTTGCTAACTATCTGTCTGATACAACTCAATTTGATGGGCTTATGTCTGTTAATAATGGTGTGCCCCAAGGCTCTGTACTTGGCCCTCTCTTATTCACTATTTATATAAATGATTTAGACAAAAATGTCCAAAATGCTCAACTTCTTTTTATGTTGATGATACTGTTATTTACTGTTGTGCCTCGTCTCTTACAAAAGCTTTCCAGAACTTGCAAACTGCTTTTTATACTGTTCAACATACCTTGTCAATTGAAGCTTATCCTCAATGCTGACAACTAAACTTATGGTGTTTTCTAAATCAAGAAACAGACCTCTGAACCTTTCACCTATTACTACCTGGCAGGGCAAGGAGATTGAGGTTGTAACCTCATATAAATATATTGGAATTTTAATTGATGACAGCCTCTCTTTTAAATTGCATATTCAACAATTTATAGAAAAATTTAAGCTGAAATTGGGATTTTATTTTAGGAATAAGGCCTGTTTTTCTTTTGATGCCAGAAGGAGGCTAGTGTCAGCTACATTTATGCCTTTACTAGACTATGGGGATATTTTATATATGAAGTGTTTGAGATCAATTGACACCCTTTACCATGGCACTTTGAGATTTATTTTAAACTGCAAAACCCTTACGCACCACTGCACTTTGTATACGAGGGTTGGCTGGCCTTCTCTAGTCACTCGTAGGCTCAGGCACTGGTATACTTTTATTTACAAAGCCATTTTGGGTTTACTACCTTTTTATTTGGGCATTTTTATTGTTCAGAAATGTGGTGGGTACTCTCTTCGTTCGCTGGACTTTATCCTGCTAACTGTTCCAAATGTCCGAACTGAATTTGGTAAAAGGGCTTTATGTACTCTGTGCCATCATCTTGGAACGCCTTACAAAATACTTTTAAACTGGAAGAACTTGTCCCGATTGGTGTCTTTAAATCACTGATGAATGATCGAGACTGATTCCCTGACCTGTCAATGTTTTTAATTAGCTGTTTTTGATTTTGTTATACTCGTGTGAATTCTATGGTTTTTACTAGATTACTTGTAGTTTTTCATGTTTGTCTGTAATTTTTGTAATGACTTGGTGCTGCCTATCTTGGCCAGGATGCTCTTGAAAAGGAGATTTTAAATCTCAATGAGCCCTTCCTGGTAAATAAATCAAATAAACAATGATGAAACTGGCTCTCATGAGGAAACAGGAAAAGAAGACCCAGAGTTACCAGCCTCAGAAATTGCAGCCCAAATAAATGCTTCACAAAGTTCAAATAACAGACACATCTCAACATCAACTGTTCAGAGGAGACTACATGAATCAGACCTTCATGGTCAAATTGCTGCAAAGACACCACTACTAAAGGACACCAATAAGAAGAGGCTTGCTTGGGCCAAGAAACACAAGCAATGGACATTAGACTGGTGGAAATCTGTCCTTTGGTTTGATGAGTCCAAATTTTAGATTTTCGGTTCCAAATGCTGTGTCTTTGTGAGATGCAGAGTAGGTGAACAGATGATCTCTGCATGTGTGTTCCCACCGTGAAGCATGGAGGAGGAGGTGTGGGGGTGCTTTGCTAAGGACACGGTCTGTGATTTATTTAGAATTCAAGGCACACCTACAGGTTGTGTAAGGACTGTTTGACCAAGCCGGAGAGTGATGGAGTGCTGCGTCAGCTTACCTGGCCTCCACAATCCCCCGACCTCAACCAACGTCAACCCAAATGGGATGAGTTGCACTGCAGCGTGAAGGAAAAGCAGCGAACATGTGCTCAGCATATGTGGGAACTCCTTCAAGACTGTTGGAAAAGCATTCCACGTGAAGCTGGTTGAGAGAATGCCAAGAGTGTGCAAAGCTGTCAAGGCAAACGGTGACTACTTTGAAGAATCTCAAATATATAAAATATATTTTGATTTGTTTAACAATTTTGCTTACTACATGATTCTATATATGTTATTTCATAGTTATGTCTTCACTATTGTTTTACAATGTAGAAAATAGTACAAATAAAGAAAAACCATTGAATGAGAATGTGTGTACAAACTTTTGACTGGTACTGTAATTAGGTGACGGTAAAATAAAGCCTCACCAATCGGCCATGTCTCCTGGTTTAATTTCTGAGTGCGGATTAGTAGATGTGGGAGGAACAGTAACCATAGCGAACTCCAAGAGAATATCTAATAATGGTGTATAACTGTTCTCAATGGGAGCAGAGGTTGGCAGGGATTGCTATAGCAACTGTTCCTTGTGTGCTATGGCAACTTCTCTCTCCTGTGTGTTATTTTTATTTTTTATGTATTAGGGGTAGATCTGCTTTAATATTGCAGATAGAGTGTAGCTTCCATCAATGTAATTGTCTGCATCATTTCCAATCCTCCGTATGTGTGTGTGTGTGTGTATATATATATATATATATATATAACATTACAGTACCAAAATAATAGTTAAGACATCAACTATAAAAGAACACATATGGAATCTTGTAGTAACCAAAAAAGTGTTTCACAAATGAGATTCTTCAAAGTAGCCACCCTGTGCCTTGATGACAGCTGTGCACACTCTTGGCATTCTCTCAACCAGCTTCATGAGTTATACTTTTCCAACCGTCTTTCCCACATATGTTGAGCACTTGTTGGCTGCTTTTCCTTCACTCCACGGTCCAACTCATCCTAAACCATCTCAATTGGGTTGAGGTCGGGTGATTGTGGAGGCCAGGACATCTGATGCAGCACTCCATCACTCTCCGTCTTGGTCCAATAGACCTTACACAGCCTGGAGGTGTTTTGGGTCATTGTCCTATTGATAAACAAATGATAGTACCACTAAGCGCAAACCAGATGGGATGGCGTATCACTACAGAATGCTGTGGTAGCTATGCTGGTTAAGTGTTCCTTGAATTCTAAACAAATCACAGACGTTGTTACCATTAAAGCACCTCACACATCACACCACCTCCTCCATGCTTCACAGTGGGAACCACACATGCGGAGATCATCCGTTCACCTACTCTGCGTCTCACAAAGACACGCGATTGGAACCGAAAATCTCAAATTTGGACTCATCAGACCAAAGGACAGATTTCCGCCGGTCTAAAATATCAATTTTAGAATAAGTCTAATGTAACAAAATGTGGAAAAGGTCAAGTGGTCTGAATACTTTCTGAAGGCACTGTATATATAAATTATTATTTGGGGCTTTTTAAGCTACCCTCAACCCCTTCCTTCTATCTCCGAAGACCATCCAGTTCTATTTGCCATATTTTTTTAAATGTGCTGTTTCACAAAAGTTCTGAACCTATATACATTTTATGGACACTGTATATTTTACAATAGTTATCTTGTTGTTATTATTCCCACCCTTCAGCTCCACTCAACCCCTCCCGTCTATCTCTTAACACCTTCCAGTTTGGAATCTATTTGCTATATATTTTTCAACTGAGCTGTGATGTTTCACAAAAGTTCTGAACCTTTCTATTCTCATAGTTTCTACAGATTGTAAATTAAAGATAACACTTTTGCTAAAAGTATTATTATTATTATTGATCCATTGACTATGACTTTCAGTTAGCTCCAGGTAAATGTTGCAATTCTTCAGCTATTCCTGGACCTGTGACCAAAAACAGCTACATATGGACAGCACCAAAACAAATTATTTTAAGGATTGTCTCTTCGCAGCAAACTCTGCAGAGCTGGGATGGTTGTATCCCCCATATACAGTTCAGGTTGGAGTCATTAAACCCGTTTTTCAACCACTCCACAAATGTCTTGTTAACTAACTATAGTTTTGGCAAGTCGATTAGGACATCTACTTTGTGCATGACACAAGTAATTTTTCCAACAATTGTTTAGACAGATTATTTCATTTAAAATGCACTGTATCACAATTCCAGTGGGTCAGAAGTTTACATACACTAAGTTGACTGTCTTTAAACAGCTTGGGAAATTCCAGAAAACTATGTCATGGCTTTAGAAGCTTCTGATAGGCTAATTGACATAATTTGAGTCAATTGGAGGTGTACCTGTGGATGTATTTCAAGGCCTACCTTCAAACTCAGTGCCACTTTGCTTGACATCATGGGAAAATCAAAAGAAATCAGCCAAATTCTAGACCTCCACAACATTGGTTCATCATGGTAGCAATTTCCAAATGCCTGAAGGTACCACATTCATCTGTACAAACAATAGTACGCAAGTATAAACACCATGGGACCACGCAGCAGTCATACCGCTCAGGAAGGAGACTCGTTCTGTCTCCTAGAGATGAATGTACTTTGGTGCAACAGCAAAGGACCTTGTGAAGAAGCCACTGCTCCAAAACCGCCATAAAAAAGCCACTACGGTTTGCAACTGCACATGGGGACAAAGATCATACTTTTGGAGAAATGTCCTCTGGTCTGATGAAATAAAAATAGAACTGTTTGGCCATAATGACCATTCTGTTTGGAGGAAAAAGGGGGAGGCTTGCAAGCCGAAGAACACCATCCCAACCGTGAAGGAAGGGGTGGGGGTGCTTTTTACTGCAGGAGGGACTGGTGCACTTCACAAAATAGATGGCATCATGAGGATGGAAAATTATGTGGCTATATTGAAGCAACATCTCAAGACATCAGTCAGGAAGTTAAAGCTTGGTTGCAAATGGGTCTTCCAAATGGAAAATGACCCCAAGCATACTTCCAAAGCTGTGGCGAAATGGCTGAAGGACAACAAAATCAAGGTATTGGAGTGGCCATCACAAAGCCCTGAACTCAATTCTATAGAACATTTGTGGGCAGAACTGAAAAAGCGTGTGCGAGCAAGGAGGCCTTACAAACTTGACTCAGTTACACCAGCTCTGTCAGGAGGAATGGGCCAAAATTCACCCAACTTATTGTGGGAAGCTTGTGGAAGGCTACCTGAAAGGTTTGGCCTAAGTTAAACAATTTAAAGGCAACGCTACCGAATACTAATTGAGTGTATGTAAACTTCGGACACCCTGGGAATGTGATGAAAGAAATAAAAACTGAAATAAATCACTCTACTATTATTCAGACATTTCACATTCTTAAAATAAAGTGGTGATCATAACTGACCTAAGACAGGGTATCTTTACTAGGATTAAATGTCAGGAATTGTGAAACTGAGTTTAAATGTATTTTGCTAAGGTGTATGTAAACTTCCGGCTTCAACTGTATATACATTCTATTGGTTGCAATTTTTATAACAATTTCAATTGAAAAAAATCTTATTTTTAAGTTGTCATTTTGCATATCAGTTCATAAACCATGTGGCATGGAATGTGGCATCAAAAATCTCTTCCTAACTATTTTGCCATCTATATGGCACAGCTGTAAAAAAAAAAAAAAAAAGTAAAGAAAAGTTCCTTTATATTAAACTGATATACCGACAAGTTCTTTACTTTTCCCCCTTCAACTTGCTTCTTCCATTTTTGCGATAATGGTGCAATTAGTTGATTGTAATTTTGGGTAGAGCCTCTCCCTGTGTGTTTGAGCACATGCATGTCTGCCTTGGTGTCTGTATGTGCACAGCAGTGCCAGTACTGTACATTATACTGAATAGCTATATGTGTTATTCAACCATTGTACAGCATAGTGGATGCTATTGTTCTGTTTTTTGTTATATTCAGTGCTCTGCCCAATGGGTTGCTTCTCTCAATAAGACCCTGTCTTCATTCATTTTAATAATTTCTCAGGTTCTCTCAAACAGTTCTGTGACAGTGTTCTAGAATGTATCCTCCTCTCCTCAGATTACAGATTGAGGTGTCTACCAAGCCCCAGCGTCTGACCGAGCAGATGGACAGGGCTGTCACTAACAACTTCAAGCCTGTATCCAACCATGTTAATAACGTAAGAACACTACCATATCACATGTTAAAATCAGTGTGTGTCTGCTTGCATGCCCCTGAAGGTTCCATATCTTCGTAGTGTTGGATTAATACACATTTGGAACTGTAATGTGCACTTCTACCATGCTCCCTCCTTGCCCCTGTGTGGGTTTTCCGTGGGTTGTTTTGTGTAGGTGGAGTATGAGAAGAAGAAGAGGGCTGAAGGTAGGATGGTGAGGGCAGACAGACAGCAGGTGATGGACATGCTCTTCTCCGCCTTTGAGAAACACCAGTACTACAACATCAAAGACCTGGTGGAGGTCACCAAGCAACCTGTGGTTAGTCACACAAACAGCAACCTGTTCACTGATTTCATTACCATAAGTGAGTATGCGCTGCGAGCGGTTCTGCTCAGCCTTCCAAGATCGATTCCACACCACCACTGTAACCCTCTCTCTCCAGGATCGATTAGACTCCACCACTGTAACCCTCTCTCCAGGATCGAGGATCGATTAGACTCCACCACTGTAACCCTCTCTCTCCAGGATCGATTACACTCCACCACTGTAACCCTCTCTCTCTAGGATCGATTAGACTCCACCACTGTAACCCTCTCTCTCCAGGATCGATTACACTCCACCACTGTAACCCTCTCTCTCTAGGATCGATTAGACTCCACCACTGTAACCCTCTCTCTCTAGGATCGATTAGACTCCACCACTGTAACCCTCTCTCTCCAGGATCGATTAGACTCCACCACTGTAACCCTCTCTCTCTAGGATCGATTAGACTCCACCACTGTAACCCTCTCTCTCTAGGATCGATTAGACTCCACCACTGTAACCCTCTCTCTCTAGGATCGATTAGACTCCACCACTGTAACCCTCTCTCTCCAGGATCGATTACACTCCACCACTGTAACCCTCTCTCTAGGATCGATTAGACTCCACCACTGTAACCCTCTCTCTCTAGGATCGATTAGACTCCACCACTGTAACCCTCTCTCTCCAGGATCGATTAGACTCCACCACTGTAACCCTCTCTCTCTAGGATCGATTACACTCCACCACTGTAACCCTCTCTCTCCAGGATCGATTACGCACCACCACTGTAACCCCCTCTCTCTAGGATCGATTAGGCTCCACCACTGTAACCCTCTCTCTAGGATCGATTACGCTCCACCACTGTAACCCTCTCTCTCCAGGATCGATTACGCTCCACCACTGTAACCCTCTCTCTCTAGGATCGATTACGCTCCACCACTGTAACCCTCTCTCTCTAGGATCGATTAGGCTCCACCACTGTAACCCTCTCTCTCTAGGATCGATTACACTCCACCACTGTAACCCTCTCTCTCCAGGATCGATTACACTCCACCACTGTAACCCTCTCTCTCTAGGATCGATTACACTCCACCACTGTAACCCTCTCTCTCTAGGATCGATTACACTCCACCACTGTAACCTTCTCCAGGGTGAACTATTGTAACCTGAGGCCTGATTAGTCAGACCGTAATAAGTTGAACAGGATCAGAACACATACTGTAGACCTGTATCTGGAGGAGGAATGTCAACCATTACCCACTATTGACATCTGGTGGACATTATCAACTACAACAAATGGCTTTTGACACTAAGAATAACAGGTAGACTCGCCTCACTGGTAGATGCTTCTAGTTTTCAGAGTAAGGGTGCAGGCTGTAGCTGTGTGAAAATGGACACTGTAGAAAGAGCCTCTGCTGTAGACATTTATAAAGGAGATTCTGAGAGATGTTTGTCTGTGTGTTTCCTGTAGACCTACTTGAAGGAGATCCTGAGGGAGATAGGAGTGTACAACACTAAAGGGACGCACAAGAGTACATGGGAACTGAAGCCAGAGTACCGCCACTACCAGGGAGGAGAGGAGGAGATAAAGGATGACTAGCCCAGAACAGAGCACCCTGTCTAGGATACAGACATTGACCTGAGGGCCTACCATCACAGAAGTCTTTGTTCTTTTGTCTTTCACTTTATCTAAAACTGATACCCAAAACTACATGATCACAAAGGGTCTACCTTTTATCAGCTGTTGGTAGGATGGTGTGTGGGGATCTTGCACTATGAACCAGACTGTGTGAAACACTTGCCTTAAAGCAACACTCTTTTGAATGGGTTCTTTTTATGTTGTTTGGTGCAGCTTATAGAAATTGTAATGTTTTTTTTCTTCACTCTACTTACAGAAGCTGAAACTTTGCACTATCATTTGTAAATCATTTATAAAATAATGTAACTACCGGTTTGGAATATTTGACATTTTCTTTCAATGAATGTGACAGAACAAGCTTTTGAGGTAAACTACACGTATATACATGCATACAAATGAGTGGATTCGGACATTTAAGCCACACCCGTTGCTGACAGATGTATGAAGTGGAACACACAGCCATACAATCCACTGACAAACATTGACAGTAGAATGGCCTTTTTTTAAACGTGGCACCGTCATAGGATGCCACCTTTCCAACAAGTCAGTTAGGCTCGTGTGCAGCTGCAAATTTGACAAAGGTCACCATGCGGAATACCAAGCATCGGCTGGAGTGGTGTAAAGCCATCCGCTATTTGACTCTGGAGCAATAGAAATGCGTTTTCTGGAGTGATGAATCACGCTTCACCATCTGGTAGTCCGACAGACGAATCGGGGTTTGGTGGATGCTAGAACGTTATCTGCCCCAGTGCGTAGTGTCAACTGTAAAGTTTGGTGGATGAGGAACAATGGTCTGGGGCTGTTGTTCATGGTTTGGGCTAGGCCCCTTAGTTCCAGTCACGGGTAATCATAACGCTACAGAATACAATGACATTCTATAAGATTCTCTGCTTCCAACTTTGTGGCAACAGTTTGGGGAAGGCCCTTTCCTATATTTCAGCATGACAATGACTTGTGTGCACAAAGCGAGGTCCATAAAGAAATGGTTTGTCGAGATTGGTAGAGAAGAACATGACTGGCCTGCACAGAGCTCTGACCTCAACCCCATTGAACACCTTTAGGATGAATTGGAACGCTGACTGCGAGTCAGACCTAGTTGCCCAACATCAGTGCCTGACCGCAATAATGCTTGTGGCTGAATGGAAGCAAGTCCCTACAGCAATGTTCCAACATCTAGTGGAAAGCCTTCCCAGAAGAGTGGAGGCTGTTATAGCACCAAAAGGGGAGACCAACTCCTTAATAAAGCCCATGATTTTGGAATGAGATGTTCGACGAGCAGGTGTCCACGTATTTTTTGGTCATGTAGCGTATTTATTCAAGAAAAAGGACAATGGTGTAACATTAAAAGATATTTGATGAATCTAATGACTGTTGCATAATGTAACTGTAAACCAAGCAAATGGAGACCTGAGAGTTCATCAACAACATAAGTGGATGGAAACATTGTCATCGCAGAGTTTAAAAAATCATCCCGCAGCAAACTGTGAGACATATAGAATGTCCCAGATAGAAATATAACATATTGTGTATTCTGCATGACAGAGGCATATCTGCTCTACTCTATACATTTCTATCCGAATGTTCTGATGGGTACTTCCTGAATATACCAGTTAACAGAACACTGCAATACTCAAAGTTGAACACCATAATCAATAAGATCAATACCGTAACACTGTCACAGCACCCTTTCTGTCAACCCCATAGACATGACTTGGTTTGGGCATCATATAATACTTCCATTCCAAACGTAATGCAGAGTCGTCGTCTGGTTGGTCCCTGGTCGTGGGATCAGGTGAGATGCAGCAGCTAATAGAAACAAAGTTCTGAGACCTGAGTATTACTATGAAAGAGAGGACAGTGGTTATAACAAGTGTTATTATTACACAAGTAGACTGAAGGGACTGAAGCATTTCTCCATCTCCAGGCCGTCTTTGAAGGGAGTGATGCCGTCCTTACGGATGTCCAGCAGACCAACCATACCATCTGGGTTCATAGACTCACCTGTAAAATTGAAAGAACTACAGTGGGAGGGAGGATGGCGAGAGAGGGGTGGAGAGTGAGGTGGGGGCAGGAGGGTAGAGAGAGGTGAGGGTAGAGAGGGGTGGAGAGTGAGGTGGGAGCAGGAGGGTAGAGAGTGAGGTGGGAGCAGGAGGGTAGAGAGGGGTGGAGAGTGAGGTGGGAGCAGGAGGGTAGAGTGATGGGTGGAGAGTGAGGTGGGAGCAGGAGGGTAGAGTGAGAGGTGGGAGCAGGAGGGTAGAGAGGGGTGGAGAGTGAGGTGGGAGCAGGAGGGTAGAGTGAGGGGTGGAGAGTGAGGTGGGGGCAGGAGGGTAGAGAGAGGTGGGAGCAGGAGGGTAGAGAGGGGTGGGAGCAGGAGGGTAGAGAGTGAGGTGGGAGCAGGAGGGTAGAGAGGGGTGGAGAGTGAGGTGGGAGCAGGAGGGTAGAGTGATGGGTGGAGAGGGGTGAGGTGGGAGCAGGAGGGTAGAGTGAGAGGTGGGAGCAGGAGGGTAGAGAGGGGTGGAGAGTGAGGTGGGAGCAGGAGGGTAGAGTGAGGGGTGGGAGCAGGAGGGTAGAGAGGGGTGGAGAGTGAGGTGGGAGCTGGAGGGTAGAGTGAGAGGTGGGAGCAGGAGGGTAGAGAGGGGTGGAGAGTGAGGTGGGAACAGGAGGGTAGAATGAGAGGTGGGAGCAGGAGGGTAGAGAGGGGTGGGAACAGGAGGGTAGAGTGAGGTGGGAACAGGAGGGTAGAGTGAGGTGGGAACAGGAGGGTAGAGTGAGAGGTGGGAGCAGGAGGGTAGAGCGGGGTGGAGAGTGAGGTGGGAACAGGAGGGTAGAGTGAGGGGTGGAAGCAGGAGGGTAGAGAGGGGTGGAGAGTGAGGTGGGAGCAGGAGGGTGGAGAGTGAGGTGGGGACAGGAGGGTAGAGTGAGAGGTGGGAGCAGGAGGGTAGAGAGGGGTGGAGAGTGAGGTGGGAACAGGAGGGTAGAGTGTGAGGTGGGAGCAGGAGGGTAGAGCGGGGTGGAGAGTGAGGTGGGAGCAGGAGGGTAGAGTGAGGTGGGAGCAGGAGGGTAGAGAGGGGTGGAGAGTGAGGTGGGAGCAGGAGGGTAGAGTGAGGTGGGAGCAGGAGGGTAGAGTGAGGTGGGAACAGGAGGGTAGAGTGAGGGGTGGAGAGTGAGGTGGGAGCAGGAGGGTAGAGTGAGAGGTGGAGAGTGAGGTGGGAGCAGGAGGGTAGAGTGAGAGGTGGGAGCAGGAGGGTAAAGAGGGGTGGAGAGTGAGGTGGGAGCAGGAGGGTAGAGAGTGGTGGATAGTGAGGTGGGAGCAGGAGGGTAGAGTGAGGGGTGGAGAGTGAGGTGGGAACAGGAGGGTAGAGTGAGGGGTGGAGTGAGGTGGGAGCAGGAGGGTAGAGTGAGAGGTGGGAGCAGGAGGGTAGAGAGGGGTGGAGAGTGAGGTGGGAACAGGAGGGTAGAGTGAGGTGGGAACAGGAGGGTAGAGTGAGAGGTGGGAGCAGGAGGGTAGAGCGGGGTGGAGAGTGAGGTGGGAACAGGAGGGTAGAGTGAGGGGTGGAAGCAGGAGGGTAGAGAGGGGTGGAGAGTGAGGTGGAAGCAGGAGGGTAGAGAGGGGTGGAGAGTGAGGTGGGAACAGGAGGGTAGAGTGAGGGGTGGAGAGTGAGGGTAGAGTGAGGTGGGAGCAGGAGGGTAGAGTGAGGGGTGGAAGCAGGAGGGTGGAGAGTGAGGTGGGAGCAGGAGGGTAGAGTGAGGTGGGAGCAGGAGGGTAGAGTGAGGTGGGAGCAGGAGGGTAGAGAGGGGTGGAGGGTAGAGTGAGGTGGGAGCAGGAGGGTAGAGTGAGGGGGTGGAGAGTGAGGTGGGAGCAGGAGGGTAGAGTGAGGGGTGGAGAGTGAGGTGGGAGCAGGAGGGTAGAGTGAGGGGTGGAGAGTGAGGTGGGAGCAGGAGGGTAGAGTGAGAGGTGGGAGCAGGAGGGTAGAGAGGGGTGGAGAGTGAGGTGAGAACAGGAGGGTAGAGTGAGGGGTGGAGAGTGAGGTGGGAGCAGGAGGGTAGAGTGAGGTGGGAGCAGGAGGGTAGAGAGGGGTGGGAGCAGGAGGGTAGAGAGGGGTGGAGAGTGAGGTGGGAGCAGGAGGGTGGAGTGTGAGGTGGGAGCAGGAGGGTAGAGTGAGGTGGGAGCAGGAGGGTAGAGAGGGGTGGAGAGTGAGGTGGGAGCATGAGGGTAGAGTGAGGTGGGAGCAGGAGGGTAGAGTGAGGTGGGAGCAGGAGGGTAGAGAGGGGTGGATAGTGAGGTGGGAGCAGGAGGGTAGAGAGGGGTGGAGAGTGAGGTGGGAGCAGGAGGGTAGAGTGAGGTGGGAGCAGGAGGGTAGAGTGAGGTGGGAGCAGGAGGGTAGAGAGGGGTGGATAGTGAGGTGGGAGCAGGAGGGTAGAGTGAGGGGTGGAGAGTGAGGTGGGAGCAGGAGGGTAGAGTGAGGGGTGGAGAGTGAGGTGGGAACAGGAGGGTAGAGTGAGGGGTGGAGAGTGAGGTGGGAGCAGGAGGGTAGAGTGAGGTGGGAGCAGGAGGGTAGAGAGGGGTGGGAGCAGGAGGGTAGAGTGAGAGGTGGGAGCAGGAGGGTAGAGAGGGGTGGAGAGTGAGGTGGGAGCAGGAGGCTAGAGTGAGGGGTGGGAGCAGAGGGGTGGAGAGTGAGGTGGGAACAGGAGGGTAGAGTGAGAGGTGGGAACAGGAGGGTAGATAGGGGTGGAGAGTGAGGTGGGAACAGGAGGGTAGAGTGAGGTGGGAACAGGAGGGTAGAGTGAGGTGGGAACAGGAGGGTAGAGTGAGAGGTGGGAGCAGGAGGGTAGAGCGGGGTGGAGAGTGAGGTGGGAGCAGGAGGGTAGAGTGAGGGAGAGAGATTGGGTAAACAGAAACAAGGAGATAAGGGCGAGACCAAATGAGTGAAAGAGAATCGGCATAATGAATACACCCCAGGTTCTCCTCAAGTCTAGGAATACCCAGCAAGCTCGGGTAGAACATGTGTAACTAACTGGGCTATTAGGCGGTAGTAGATGTCGTTGGTTACCTGGTAGTTCTTTGACTGTGCTGGACTCACAGACGTCATCCGGGACTTCTGCCGACGCATTCGCCCACAGCAAAGAGTCATCAATGTTCTACTGACCATCTGAAGGGAGGACCAGAGGAACATAGGAGGGGGGAGGGAGGGAAGGGAAGAGAGTGAGTGCTGAGTCACTCAGTGGTTGGGTCTCAATACTGTCAAACACCTTATTGTGGCCTCCTGAGTGGCGCAGTGGTCTAAGGCACTGTATTGCAATTGCTAGCTGTGCCACTAGAGATCCTGGTTTGAGTCCAGGCACTGTTGCAGCCGGCCGCGACCCATGGGGCGGCGCACAATTGGCCCAGCGTCGTCCAGGTTAGGGCAGTGTTTGGCTGACAAGGATGTCCTTGTCCCATCTCACTCTAGCGACTCCTGTGGAGGCCCGGGCCCTTCGCCTCTCCCGAGTGGCTGACAAGGATGTCCTTGTCCCATCTCACTCTAGCGACTCCTGTGGAGGCCCGGGCCCTTCGCCTCTCCCGAGTCCATATGGGAGTTGCAGCGATGAGCCAAGACTGTAACTACCAATTGGATACCACGAAATTGGGGAGAAAAAGTATAATAATAAAACACCTTATTGTACTAGTCTTCATAAACTCTGTTTTAGTGCAAAGCTATGAGACAATACCCAATTTGGTGATTATTTCATCTTGTAAATGTCTGAACATTTCTTCCCCTGTAATAAAAACAGAATGAATTGAAACCACATTAATAGTTCACAGTTAAAGTTACATTTGGTTTGCCTCAGACCTTGTACAAACTTTCCCTAGGCTAGGGCCAAGCCCTGCTGCCGCCGGTAACATAGCTGAGCTTGCCCACTATTTGTTAGATGGCTGACAGACAGACTACAGACGCTGCTGTAGTACTAGCAAGAGCTGCTAGATTTGCAAAGCTAACATAACTGGATTAGAAGCATACCATTAAACTAATAGTATGTGTGCAAATGACCTGTGTGTGGAAAGTCGACTGTACAGTGATTGAGTGTTTTGGTGTTAGTTGACAGTGCCTTTTGACAGCGTGCACATGGAAAGCAACTGCAGACTGGCTACTGAACAAGCTAATATCCACATACCGGTATGCCTTGTACCGTTAGCTACACCTGTTTAGTTTATTATAGGACGTGCACGACCCAGCTCATAGCCTTCACGATAAGTAAATATTCACTTGTTACATTACCAAACCAAATGGGTCCCCTTTATTAAAAGCCCAAAAAATTAAATCACATTTTGTCACATTTACATTTACATTTAAGTCACATGCGCTGAATACAAGTGTAGACCTTACAGTGAAATGCTTACTTACAAACCCTTAACCAACAATGCAGTTAAGAAAAAAATAAGTGTTTACTAAATAAATTGATGTAAACAAATAAATGAACTTGTAGAAAAAGAAGGAAGGGAAGCGCTGCTAAGGTACACAATAGTAGATTTTTTTGATTAAAGTGTAAATTTGAATAAATAAATAAAAATGAATAAAATAGAAAAATGTAAAGTAACTAAAGAGCAACAATAAAATAACAGTAACGAGGCTATATCCATGGTGTACTGGTACAGAGTCAATGTGCAGGGGGAAAGGTTAGTCCAGGTAATTTAGGTAATATGTACAGTGGTGGAAAAAGTAACCAATTGTCATACTTGAGTAAAAGTATAGATACCTTAATAGAAAGTTACTCACAAAAGTGAGTCACCCATTAAAATGATACTTGAGTAAAAGTCTAAAAGTCTTATTAGAATGGAGAATCTGTAGAATTGCTGAGATAAAAGAACATACTCTTTGCCAGAATTCAGCCAGCCTTCACAAGACAACATATGGAAATGTGTCCCCTTTTGTGCTTTGCACCTCCAACAGAATACAACTTCTGAGTGCATGATATTCAGTTTCACTGGCATATAGTACGTTCTATGGATGGTCTTAAACTGCAGTCATTTATGTCTGAGAATATATGAACATGATGGAGCATTCTAACAGATCTGTATCCATTCATCATGTTTTATGTAATTGGTAACACGTGTTATGTGTTTTATGTCATCGGGAACACTTGTTATGTGTTTTATGTCATCGGGAACACTTGTTATGTGTTTTATGTCATCGGGAACACTTGTTATGTGTTTTATGTCATCGGGAACACTTGTTATGTGTTTTATGTCATCGGGAACACTTGTTATGTGTTTTATGTCATCGGGAACACTTGTTATGTGTTTTATGTCATCGGGAACACTTGTTATGTGTTTTATGTCATCGGGAACACCTGTTATGTGTTTTATGTCATCGGGAACACTTGTTATGTGTTTTATGTCATCGGGAACACTTGTTATGTGTTTTATGTCATCGGGAACACTTGTTATGTGTTTTATGTCATCGGGAACACTTGTTATGTGTTTTATGTCATGGGGAACACTTGTTATGTGTTTTATGTCATGGGGAACACTTGTTATGTGTTTTATGTCATCGGGAACACTTGTTATGTGTTTTATGTCATGGGGAACACTTGTTATGTGTTTTATGTCATGGGGAACACTTGTTATGTGTTTTATGTCATGGGGAACACTTGTTATGTGTTTTATGTCATCGGGAACACTTGTTATGTGTTTTATGTCATCGGGAACACTTGTTATGTGTTTTATGTCATCGGGAACACTTGTTATGTGTTGTATGTCATCGGGAACACTTGTTATGTGTTTTATGTCATCGGGAACACTTGTTATGTGTTTTATGTCATCGGGAACACTTGTTATGTGTTTTATGTCATCGGGAACACTTGTTATGTGTTTTATGTCATCGGGAACACTTGTTATGTGTTTTATGTCATCGGGAACACTTGTTATGTGTTTTATGTCATCGGGAACACTTGTTATGTGTTTTATGTCATCGGGAACACTTGTTATGTGTTGTATGTCATCGGGAACACTTGTTATGTGTTGTATGTCATCGGGAACACTTGTTATGTGTTTTATGTCATCGGGAACACTTGTTATGTGTTTTATGTCATCGGGAACACTTGTTATGTGTTTTATGTCATCGGGAACACTTGTTATGTGTTTTATGTCATCGGGAACACTTGTTATGTGTTTTATGTCATCGGGAACACTTGTTATGTGTTTTATGTCATCGGGAACACTTGTTATGTGTTGTATGTCATCGGGAACACCTGTTATGTGTTTTATGTCATCGGGAACACTTGTTATGTGTTTTATGTCATCGGGAACACTTGTTATGTGTTTTATGTCATCAGGAACACTTGTTATGTGTTTTATGTCATCGGGAACACTTGTTATGTGTTTTATGTCATCGGGAACACTTGTTATGTGTTTTATGTCATCGGGAAAACCTCAATCAACCCTTGATACAGTTTGGAAATCAACTTTGGGGTTTGTCAGACAGCCTTAAAATAACATCTGGCTTGTTCAGTGTTTGCTGGACCGAGATAATAAACTGTTGTATCTGCAAAAATTCACCTCACCTCTGTCAGACTGGTATTCCCTGGCTGCCTGACCCTGCTGCGACCCCTGTCACAATCTGATCCCCCATGTCAAAAAATTACCTTGGTGTACATTGATTGATACATTTTATTATCCGAGAATAGTTCCAATAATTGAAATGACCATTATTTCCAGATCCCAGACTGTAGCTTTAAGCTGCTGTCCTGTAGGTCAACCCATCAAATCAAGATGGAACTTTGATCATTCACTGAATATACTGCAAAATTCACCTGAGCTCCGTAGACTTGTCTTCCCTGGCTGTCTGACCCTGCTGTCACCATCTGATCCTGCTAAGACATGAACACTATTTATTTTGAAACGGTCCTCTTTCTGCTTTCTATGCGTTAGCCTAACTATTGTATTTAAATCAAATTTTTCCTACACACAGAATTCGCTGCTTCAACTTCAGTAGCCCACCTGTCTTTGTTGGGCGTGAGCGTTCAAGTGCGGCTAGTATGTGTGGTCTCATTGAAATATAGTAGGCTGTCTACATGGGCGAAGAATCACGTGGAAGTTAACTTGAATATGAAATAAATTTTAATATGATTAGACTAGTTTACGACAGTGTCTGTAAATAAATAGTGCTAATGAAAAGAAGTGTAAAAGTGATCTCTAATGAGATAGATTCTCCTCAATCTTGCGTTACAAACACTAACGTTACACTTGTCTATTCAGTATGGAACACCGTTTGGATCTTTGCGTGTCTAAAAGATACACGTCAAATAACACTAGTTGACACGTCAAATAACACTAGTTGACACGTCAAATAACACTAGTTGACACGTCAAATAACACTAGTTGACACGTCAAATAACACTAGTTGACACGTCAAATAACACTAGTTGACACGTCAAATAACACTAGTTGACACGTCAAATAACACTAGTTGACACGTCAAATAACACTAGTTGACACGTCAAATAACACTAGTTGACACGTCAAATAACACTAGTTGACACGTCAAATAACACTAGTTGACACGTCAAATAACACTAGTTGACACGTCAAATAAGCTTCTTTACCAATCAGGACCTGAATATGACTATGATAATATGAATATGACTACGTTCATTAATTTTGTACGTAGGAATAATTACCTGCTTAATATTAATATATTAATATTAATATTAATGAGGTTAGTTACAACTGAGGTTGGATTGAAAACCTACAGGAAGGTAGCTCTCCAGGAACAGGGTTGGAGAGCCTAGGACTAATGGATCTAGTTCTTAGATCAATGCATTTGGAATTCGATAAGTCACTACGAAGGTGCGGTTCCCAGAAGTGGAGCTGTCACTTAATACAGTGGATGGGAAGCCTTATTTCATGTAGTTCTAATTAAATGATCATGTCTGAACTTAATTTGTTCTTAATGTAGGACATCAAATTATCAGATTTGGATGAGTTGGTTGCAATGTGGCAGCAGTACTTCAGTAAATATCAGCAACAGATATTGGTTATCAGTGAATTGTCAGTAAAGTGTTTCTAAAAAAACTAAACCTTAACACCAAGACAAGCAATATGGATTGTATCATTTAATTTGAATGATCATTAAGTGAACAATAACAGCCAATATGGAAATACAGTGCATTTGGAAAGTATTCAGACCCCTTGACTTTTCCCATATTTTGTTACATTAGAGCCTTATTCTAAAATGTATTAAATAAATAAAAATGTAGCATCATACCCAAGAAGACTCTATGGTCTCATCGCTGCCAAATTGTGTCCAATTCAATTTTCTCCCTCATTTAAAAAAATAAAATTAACTAACCATAGCAGTATGTAGTGAAACGCCAAGGGACACTGGAAACGGGGATCAATGCTCTATGACAGAATGAGTTAGCATTAAAAGACAAGGAGGAAGGTGTGTCCAGTAGTGATTCATTTAATTGTCTTATCGATCTATCTAAGTTTTATTTTCCAAGCGATACATAGCCGACGGGCAGTAGTGAGACTAAGTTGACTAAAGGTCTTCACACTTTAAACTAGATACATCACAGAGGGGAAATACTCAACCACAGGGAAATCATATAGAGACTGGTAGGACTAGTGCTTAATAACAACTCAAGGACCAATTAGTGGTGAAGCAAAGAGTCTAGAGGATAAAGGTGGGGTTCACACATCCCAGCTAGAGCTAGACCGTTGAGAGTGACAAGGCAAAAGACCTCTCTACGCGGACAACGCTTCAATATAGAAAGAGAGGCAGGTCTACGCGAGCGGTCCTGTTTATACCGAGTTAACCTGAAGTATCTATAGTGCCCTGTCCAATCCAGGGAACGGGACGCTAACCACCTCTAGCACCCCGCTGCCGGCCAAGGGGCGGGGCTGAAGGTTTCGTATCGCGACAAGTATACACATGTAATGAATTTCTGTTAGAATGGACATTAATCTATTCTTTGTGGGTTTAAATTACAAACGGTTCTATATTTTATCTAAGCAAATAAAACACCCCAGTCCATCCATTCTGTCTGAGATCCAAAACAATCCATTCACACAGGCCCCTAAAACCCTCAAACTTTTACAGATGCGCAATTGAGCACAACCTGTCGGGCTGTATCACTGCCAGGTACGGCAACTGCACCACCCACAACCGCAGGGCTTTCCAGAGGGTGGTGCAGTCTGCCCAATGCATCACTGGGGGCAAACTACCCTGCCCTACAGGACACCTACAGCACCCAATGTCACAGGAAGGACAAAAAGATCATCAATGACATCAACAACCCGAGCCACAGCTTGTTCACCCCGTTATCATTTAATTGTAATTGAACCTTTATTTAACCAGGCAAGTCAGTTAAGAACATATTCTTATTTTCAATGACGGCCTGGGAACAGTGGGTTAACTGCCTGTTCAGGGGCAGAACGACAGATTTGTACCTTGTCAGCTCAGATATTTGAACTTGCAACCTTTCGGACTACTAGTCCAACGCTCTAACCACTAGGCTACCCTGTCGCCCCCAACGCTCTAACCACTAGGCTACCCTGTTGATCATTAAACGGAAGGCGGCAGTCGGTCCTGGAATATGGGGCTTTTGGTCAAGCATGAAAATGTGAGGGCGGTTCCACCAGACTCAATGATTTTCCACGGGGCTCTTGAAAATTAATCCTGACCTTGGCGGGAAGCCAATTAGAGAATTATGGCTCAAACGCATCCCTGGCTTTGGCTGGGAGGAGGAGTTGTCCTGGGAGACGGCTGATGAAAGTGTCCTACTGGCATCAGTCTGATCACAGAGCGGCTGTGGTGAAACCTTTAATCACTCGCCCCCGTATACTTAGCTAACTCTAAACCGCGAAGGTTTGAATCTAATGCTGGCTTCGGCTGGACCTGCTAAGAGTGGAGCACTAAAAAGAGATGGAATGTGCTTAGCGGTTATGGACACTGCCAGGTCTCACTTCCGCCTGGGTGCGGGACTCTACAAATTCTATGTGGGAGCTCTTCTTGCGGGCAGGGAGTGTAGGCCTAGAGGCCTGGAGTCAAAGGTCACCAGGTCAATGGGGGCCTGCCTGGAGGTCAGGAAGGCCCCAGGGAGAAGGCCCAAGTGAATAGGTGTGTGAGTGACACTGTCCTTCAGGGGAACAGCAGGCAATTAATGTAAAATCATGTGAGATGAAAATGGACAAACTAAAGGGTGTGCAATGTGTAGGCCCACTGTGTGTACATTCTGAACCTTGTTTGAGTTCAGTAGGTCACATGACCAAGGAGCTATTGAAATTAGAAAGTTTGAAAAAGTCATGTAAAATCTTATGAGAGGAAAATGGACAAACTAAAGACTGTGCAATATAGAAGGGTAGTCAGTGGACATTCTGAACCTTGGTTGGGGACAGGTCACATGACCAAGAAGCTATTGAAATTCAAAAGTTTGAAAAATGAATGTAAAAACGTGTGAGATAAAAATGGACAAACTAAAGAATGTGCAATGTGTAGGCCCACTGAGTGTACATTCTGAACCTTGTTTGAGATCATTAGGTCACATGACCAAGGAGCTATTGAAATTCAAATGTAAAAAAAGTTTGTACTTTGTTTATGCTCCCTAACTAATTCAACTAGGAATACAAAATGCTGCTCACATTTCCACATGTTTATTATCTTTGGAAAGCGAATAAATGACAAAATCGTGAAAATAAGACCTGTGTTATGATGTGTGCAATTTTTCCAACATCATGATACTTATTTGCAGTCTGTGGCTCAAGTGGTTTGAAAGCTATTGAGGTTTGAAAGCCCAAATATCTGTCAAATATCCCATTTTAAACTGTCTTTACCTCGGTACAACTGCGGGGGTTCAGCCACAAGTTTGGTTTGTTTACATTGAACGCATATAACATGTTCAATCTGTGAACTTTGACAAACTGTAGTGTGTAGCCTACTTACACTCACATGTCTGTAGCTTTGTTATAACTAAATGCATCGATTTATTGCATGTTTATCAGCTTAATGCCCCGTTCACATGCTAGTCCAGACTCAGGTCCGCGGTGGGTCTGTGTAAATTATGCGATTTGCAGGTAGAGTGGGGCCAGGTGAGATTGGGCCAGGCAAATCCAGGTGTAAGTAAAAAGTACCCTATCAAGCCAACAAATAAAAACACAGTAGAAAGTATACTGATGTAAATCCTGGTTCTTTCAATCACATTCATGTCTTCCTTCCTCTCTATGTGTCTTGATTTGACTTATCACTAGTGAAGTGCAACATTGTATTAAATCAATCAACTGGATGTGTCCGGATGCTGTCTTTTGCGAACAGGAAACATTTGATCAACTAGCCTATTCCAGGTCCAGAGTTCCCTGCGCCAGTGAGCTCGGTACAGACAGCTGTTTTTGCGCAAGGGAAAGAAAGGTATTTTATGTTTCCACTTTGTGAGGTAAATAAAAAATTACTGAGAAGCTCAGCGTATTAGTGCTGACTGGTGTCCACTGTGCGTCTACTTCGTATTTTGGCGAATTTAGTTCGTCAAACGGGAACTTTTGGCATACTAACTATGACCAATAAGCATACTATATACTAAATTAACGTCACTAATAGTACGGTTAGTATGACTATTCGAAAACAGCTGAAGACAATCAGAAATCATATATATTTAAATGATTTCTGATTGTCTTCAGCCTCAACCATGGCATTTCACTTTAAAAATGTGTATTTTTAAATATATATACACATTTTTAAAGTGAAATGCCATGGCGGCCGCGGTGCAATTTAGAAGTACCGGTAGCCCAAAAACCTGCCTCCCGCGACCAACACATTTTCAACTGCAGCATCGTTTAACGTAGTCTAATATGTCAGTGAAACCAGGAACATGGCAACCCTCCTCGAGTCACGTTACCACGGTAACCTCCCAAAACTTAAAGGGGTAGGTGAGTATTTTTCGTGTAAAATACTATTTAAAAAAAAATATATATATATATATATACCACTACTTCTTACTAGTTATACATTTGTTTTATAAACATCACAAAGCATGCTCATCCATTTTGTTGGTGTAATTTTAGTGAACAAAAATATTTTGCCTGGTAAAAATGATTATTGCCAGCAGCATTCCACCCTGCATACCACTGCTGGCTTACTTCTGAAGATAAGCAGTGTTGTCCTGGTCAGTCCGTGGATGGGAGACCAGATGCTGCTGGAAGTGGTGTTGGAGGGCCAGTAGGAGGCACTCTTTCCTCTGGTCAAAAAAAATATCCCAATACCCCAGGGCAGTATTTGGGGACATTGCCCTGTGTAGGGTGCCGTCTTTCGGATGGGACGTTAAATGGATGTCCTGACTCTCTGAGGTCATTAAAGATCCCATGGCACTTATCGTAAGAGTAGGGGTGTTAACCCCGGTGTCCTGGCTAAATTTGACCCCAATCTGACCCTCAAACCATCACGGTCACCTAATAATCCCCAGTTTACAATTGGCTCATTCATCCCCCTCCTCTCCCCTGTAACTATTCCCCAGGCCGTTGCTGCAAATGAGAACGTGTTCTCAGTCAATTTACCTGGTAAAATAACAGATAAATAAAATAAAAATGATCTACTTGATACAGTGGCTGATGGACCAGAAATGTTATTTTAGGCCACGACTCCGAAATTGAAAAAGTTTCGCAGACGAGGTTTGCTAGCTAGGGTCGGGGTCAATGCTGTTGGTGGCTAGCTGGCAATCTTGCTCAATATCCTATTGGCATGTTAGCTAAAATATTAGCCTAGCTAGCTAGCTAAACAATGATGCTATATTCAGATTTCATACCAGTATTCACCTAGCCCTAGTAGGTATTTCCAAATCATTGTTTGATATTCATGTTGCTCATTAAAACGCAAGCACAATAGCGTTTTAACACATTTATAAAATAAATGTATAAAATATAGACAAACAGTATTTTAATTATACAGATGTTTTTTTGCCAGGCAGCCAGCCTTTTATGTGCATCCTATCTTAAACTTGGCCCATTTGTAATGTTCAGTAAAAAAAGTGAATAAGCTTAATTCCGAAACACCTCTTTAGCTGTTCACTTGTAATACAAATACATTAAATATACAGTACCAGTCAAAAGTGTGATTGTGGAGGCCAAGGTCATCTGATGCAGCACTCCATCACTCTGCTTGGTCAAATAGCCTTTACAAAGCCTGGAGGTGTGTTTTGGGTCATTGTTCTGTTGTAAAACAAATGATAGTCCCACTAAGCGCAAACCAGATAGGATGGATGGCGTATCGCTGCAGAATGCTGTGGTAGCCATGCTGGTTAAGTGTGCCTTGAATTCTAAACAAATCACTGACGGTGTGGGGATGCTTTGCTGATGACTATCACTCTTGAGTGGCACAGCGGTCTAAGGCACTGCATCTCAGTGCTAGAGGCGTCACTACAGACCCAGGATCGATTCCAGGCTGTCACAACCGGCTGTGATTGGGTGTCCCATAGGGCGGTGCACAATTGGCCCAGCGTCATCCGGTTTAGGGTTTGGCTAGGGTAGGCTGTCATTGTAAGTAAGAACTTGTTCTTAACTGATTTGCCTAGTTAAATCACACCTCCTCCTCCATACGTCACAGTGAGAGCCACACATGCAGAGATCTGTTCACCTACTCTGCGTCTCACAAAGACATGGCAGTGGGAACCAAAAATCTCAAATTTGGACTCATCAGACCAAAGGACAGATTTCCAGTGGTCCATTGCTTGTGTTTCTGGGCCCAAGCAAGTCTCTTCTTATTGGTGTCCTTCAGTAGTGGTTTCTTTGCAGCAATTCACAGTCTCCTCTGAACAGTTGATGTTGAGATGTGTCTGTTTAACTCCGTGAAGCATTTATTTGGGCTGCAATTTCTGAGGCCGCTAACTAATGAACTTATCCTCTGCAGCAGAGGTAACTCTGGGTCTTCCTTTCCTGTGGCGGTCCTCATGAGACAGTTATAACGCTTTTTTTTTTTGCAACTGCACTTTTAAGAAAATCTCCAGATCGACTGGTCTTCATGTCTGAAAGTAGGTTGGGTGATTGTGAGGCCAAGGTCATCTGATGCAGCACTCTGTCATTTCTCTTTGCTTAATTGAGCTGTTCTTGTCATAATATGGACTTAGCCCTATTTGGTAAAATACCTTCTGTATAACAACCCTACCGTGTCACACCAAAACTGATTGGCTCAAACGCAGTATGAAGTAAAGAAATTCCACAGATTAACAAGCCACACCTGTTAATTGAAATGCATTCCAGGTGACTACCTCAAAGCTGTTTGAGAGAATGCCAAGAGTGGGCAAAGCTTTCAAGGCAATGGGTGGCTACGTCAAAGAATCTCAAATATTTAGATTTGTTTAACACTTTTGGGTACTACATGATTCCATGTGTTATTTCATAGTTTCTCTTCACTATTATTCTAGAATGTAGAAAATAGTAAAAATAAATTAAAACCCTGGAATGAGTGTCTCCAAACTTGATTGGTACTGTATATTTGAAATCGAACCAGGTTCAGTTATAAAGCAACTTTATTTTTAAAGACAGTCTCCAGCATCTTGTATTTATTTATTGACAATTAACCCCAATTGTGACCCGACCATAAAATATATTTAGTATGTCACCTCTCCCAAATTGTCAGACTTCATATTCCTACCTTTTAGTTTAAGACAGGTGTAGAGTCTCAATTTGCACATTATGAAATCAATGTATAGCCTACACACACAAAAAAAACACACCTAAAAAAGTATACACAGGTAGCAAGAGGAACACAATACAAAACAAACATTGGTTGTTTTTTTAAAAAGGTCGCAATAATCTTAATTAAGACAATCACACAAAACAAATTGGGTTAGGGAGCTTATGAAGAAACCAGCGCTGTCAACTCTTATTGGAACACATGCACAAAAAAAAAAAGGACAAAATGTAGTCCATGTACATTATACACACAAAGAGTCTGGGGATACACACTGGGACATGCAGCCCTCAGGATGCGGCAGGGAGAAAGTGCAACACTCATCAGGAGGAGACACTGGGCCGGTCTTAAATTAAAGCCTATTCTCCCCATAGTGGGCTACCAGTGCCCTCTTTTTAAGTAGAGTGCACTATATGGGGAATAGGGTATCATTTGATATCTGCCTACTATAATTGTGCTCAGTTTGAAATGCTATAACTCTCCAGTCCATGACCAGAGTGAAGGCCCATTGCCATCCAGTCAGTGACTACATTTTCAGCCCTACAGTGGAGTTGTCCAGTCAGTGACCAGAGCTCAAGCTCTACAGTTGTCCACATTCGGTGATGACAATCTTCTTGCTGGGTTTGCCAGTTTTGGTGCCCAGCTCTCCCATTCTGCGGACCACATCCATGCCCTCTCTGACGAAGCCAAAGGCCACGTGTTTAAAGTCCAGGTGCTCAGCCTTCTTCAATGTGATGAAGAACTGGGAGTTGTTGGTGTCTCGGCCATGGTTGGCCATGGACAGCAGCCCCGGACCCGTGTGGCGCACGTCAAAGTTCTCATCCTCAAACTTGTTCCCGTAGATGGACTTCCCTCCTGTCCCGTCCTGGTTGGTGAGGTCGCCACCCTGAGTGCAGACAGAAAGATGGTAGGAAAGACTTATCAAGATGCAGATAAAAGCTAAATTAGATATAGCTGTGGTTTACAAACTGTTTTTGTGTTCCAAGAGGCACTGACTGACCTATTTGGGAAACATGGTATTGAAGATTATGAAAGCACGTTGGTGGTTCTGAGTATGGTCTGGTTTCAGTTTAACCTGGTCATCACTAGTTAATTAACAGACACAAAGTCATAAACCACACATATTGCTACAATTTATCTTCTTAAAATCTGATATTAAACCCAACAACAACCTTATATTAAGACAAAAAAGCAAGTGTTTTTTTCATGAATTTTTACAATATAGCCAATTTAGACATTGTGGCTGTGTTATTTAATGGAAACCTTCCAACCCCACACTCCCCCCTCACCTGACACATGAAGTCCGGTACGATCCTGTGGAAGACAGAGTTGCGCAGCCCGAAGCCTTTCTGTCCTGTACACAGCGCTCTGAAGTTCTCAGCCGTCTTGGGGACAATGTGAGAGAACAGTTCTATGGTGACCATTCCCAGCAGCTCGTTGTCAGCAGAGATGGAGAGGTACACCTGGGGGCAGAGTTTCATATAGATTATTTTACAGGCCATAATATTAGTAAAACACCCAACAAATGATTTTAGGTGGAGGGGACAAAAGTCGTAGGCGCTCCACCAAAACAATAGCAGGCACGGGAAACACTGACCTGGGGGTTGGAGTCTCTGGAATGTTCCTGGACCCTGGACATCTGGGGGGAGAGGGCCGAGGCCTCTGATGGGCTCATACGGCTCTGACACTCACAGAAGGTCTTCCTGAAACACTCAGCCAGCTCTGCTGTTTTGAACTTGGCTGCCAACTGCTCCACCTTACCCTCACCCTCTGGAGAGAACACAAGATCAATACATTTATCAATTCATCAACTATATAAGAATCAATATATTTACATAGTGCTGTGTTTGGCGGAGCTGTGTGTAGACCTACCTGCAAAGTCGGTAGCGGTCCAGACGAGGGCTTGGTTAGAGGTGTTCATGGGTTTGAGCTCCATGCTCTGGCAGATGGTGTGATTGGCACACACCTTCAGCACCTGCTCCCTCCTCATCAGCACCCGGTAGAACCTCTTATCGGGGTGGAAGAGGATCTTGATGTCTCCCACACCCCTCTCCTTCCACTGGCCCAGGTCTCTCTCCCAGCGGTACAGCTTGGTACGCTCCTTAAACAGGATCTCCTCATCCTCCTCCCCTGACTTAGTCTCCACCTAGACAACACAGTTACGCGCAGGTTAATCAGGAGGGTGTAAGTTTACATAACTTGTATAGAAATGTATCGAATAGAACAGGCAATATTCTCTGTCACAGATAGAATGTGGAGTCATGACAGCTCTAGACCACCTAAAACACATTTACAGTCAATTATAATGACGACGTGGAGTCTCAGCTTGGAATTCAGGAGATAGATTGGGGGCAAGGCCCTGCAATAGCCTAGCATCCCGTTGAGGGGGTGTACTTGTTCATTAAGCTGCATCACGCTTCAGAAAACAGGTGATAGGCTCCTGTAACCTATGAGCTGTTCCAGCTCGCACAAGCCAAGGATACTTTACTTTATAATGATGACATTCCCAGTAAGGTTAAGTGGAATTAGATTAGTAGCAGTGCATTGATAAGTACCTCTGGTAGGGTGACTATGGGATCAAAGTGAATTTCTACATTATTAGCGTCCTCTTCATGACTCCTCTCCTCCCCTCCTTCAGCATTGGGTGAGGCTGCAGCTCCAAACAACGTAGCCCCGGCATTCGCCCACGAGAAGTTAGAATCTAAGGAAGCATTTTAAAACTGAAATGTTTGTTCTCACTTAAAACATAGCTCTAAGTTGTGTCATGGAAACTTGTAAAACCTTAAATTCAATATGTGCTTAATTTTTCTTCAGTCAACTCTATTCAGAAAATGTAGAAGTGTCAACCTTGTTTTCCGAAGGCGAATTCACCCCCGGTGTTCTGTGCCAGATCAGCGAAGGAGATCCCTTCCCCTCCCAGATCACTGAAGCCCAAGGAGCCAAATGAGTTTGGAGCATCTGTAAACGAGAAAATAAAGGATGAGAAGACAGGTTGCTGTACTGGTGTCACAAGTGAGACTGCTGCTGTGAGTACATCGAATGTATTCACAAGAGGGACATGCTCTTCCTGATCAGTGTAGAATGCAATGCAATGATGCAAAGGGCTCTGCAATGATAAATATCTCATACCCTGAGTAATGGTTGTCGTAAATGTCGATGTGGAGTCCGGCTCAGAGGTCTTCTTGGTAGACAGGTCTATAGGGCTGCTGCTGGTAGCTGCAGGAGTAGAGTCTGACTGATCTGGAGCCTGCTTACCACTGCTGGCTGCAGGGTTTGGAGTTTGACAAGAAACACAACTGCTTGCAGACTCCTCATTTCTAACAAGACATGCGTCACACTCCCACTGCCCTGGCTTTTTGACAAACTGTGCACCAAATCCAAATGAGGCAGTCACCAAAGCTGGGGCACAAGCAACAGGTTTTGCTGAAGGGTTTGAAGTTTGAGCCTGCTCCCCGCTGCTGGAGACCGCAGTCTGAGACCGTGTTGGAGTGGAGTCTGACTGATCTGGAGTCTGCTGGACCTCTGCCTCCTGGATGGTTACTGACTGAGCTGGGAACTCCGCCTCTGCCTCAGACAGATCTGGAACCTGTACCTGGCTGCTGGGGGACTGGTCTGGGAACTGTTGTTCTGGCACTGTATCGCCGGTGCTGGAGGACACAGCCTCAGATGAAACAGGGTGTGCGCTTCTCTCTGCATCCTGAAACACAACCAAAACAACAATATTGGCTTGAGAGAACTATAGTAGTTTTAATTTCTTATATCCTAATGCCACAAGATGTTCATCTACATGTGCAAACAAATCAATATACTCTGCTCAAAAAAAATAAAGGGAACACTTAAACAACACAATGTAACTCCAAGTCAATCACACTTCTCTGAAATCAAATTGTCCACTTAGGAAGCAACACTGATTGACAATAAATTTCACATGCTGTTGTGCAAATGGAATAGACAACAGGTGGAAATTATAGGCAATTAGCAAGACACCCCCAATAAAGGAGTGGTTCTGCAGGTGGTGACCACAGACCACTTCTCAGTTCCTATGCTTCCTGGCTGATGTTTTGGTCACTTTGAATGCTGGCGGTGCATGAGACTGAGTCTACAACCCACACAAGTGGCTCAGGTAGTGCAGCTCATCCAGGATGGCACATCAATGCGAGCTGTGGCAAAGGTTTGCTGTGTGTGTCAGCGTAGTGTCCAGAGCATGGAGGCGCTACCAGGAGACAGGCCAGTACATCAGGAGACGTGGAGGAGGCCGTAGGAGGGCAACAACCCAGCAGCAGGACCGCTACCTCCACCTTTGTGCAAGGAGGAGCACTGCCAGAGCCCTGCAAAATGACCTCCAGCAGGCCACAAATGTGCATGTGTCTGCTCAAACGGTCAGAAACAGACTCCATGAGGGTGGTATGAAGGACCAACGTCCACAGTTGGGGGTTGTGCTTACAGCCCAACACCGTGCAGGACGTTTGGCATTTGCCAGAGAACACCAAGATTGGCAAATTCGCCACTGGAGCCCTGTGCTCTTCACAGATGAAAGCAGGTTCACACTGAGCATGTGACAGACGGGACAGCCTGGAGAACATTCTGCTGCCTGCAACATCCTCCAGCATGACCGGTTTGGCGGTGGGTCAGTCCCCAGCATGACCGGTTTGGCGGTGGGTCACTCAGACCCCTTGTGAGACCATATGCTGGTGCGGTTGGCCCTGGGTTCCTCCAAATGCAAGAATGGGTTCCTACAAATGCAAGAATGCTAGACCTCATGTGGCTGGAGTGTGTCAGCAGTTCCTGCAAGAGGAAGGTATTGATGCTATGGACTGGCCCGCCCGTTCCCCAGAATCCAATTGAGCACATCATGTCTCGCTCCATCCACCAACGCCACGTTGCACCACAGACTGTTCAAGAGTTTAGCAGAAGCTTTAGTCCAGGTCTGGTAGGAGATCCCTCAGGAGACCATCCGCCACCTCATCAGGAGCATGCCCAGGCGTTGTAGGGAGGTCATACAGGCATGTGGAGGCCACACACACTACTGAGCCTCATTTTGACTTGTTTTAAGGACATTACATCAAAGTTGGATCAGCCTGTAGTGTGGTTTTCCACTTTAATTTTGAGTGTGACTCCAAATCCAGACCTCCATGGGTTGATAAATTTGATTTCCATTGATAAGTTGTGTGATTTTGTTGTCAGCACATTCAACTATGTAAAGAAAAAAGTATTTAATAAGAATATTTCATTCATTCAGATCTAGGATGTGTTATTTTAGTGTTCCCTTTATTTTTTTGAGCAGTGTATTATAGAAGTCTCTTGTGCTTTGCATACCTCTGTCTTGAAGTCCTCTGGCTGGTCTTTCTCTGCCTTGCCGACTACATCAGAAAAAGTTGGAGGCAGCTGCAGCGGCTTGGCTTTCTGCTCCTCATCTGGAGTAGACCTCTTCTCCAACACCACCTCAACCTCCGGGTACAGACCCTCAGCACCTATCTCGGCCTGAGCTGCTGAGAGGAGAAGGTTATTGGAGAGGCAACATTTGGCAAGAAACTTCACCAACCTTTCAATTACCTCTCTCTATAGCCAGTTTGGCTATGAAACTTACCAGAATTTGCAGCCTTTCTCTCAGGAGGATCCGGGTAAAGTTTTCCGTTCAGCGCTTTAACTGCAGTCTCAAAGTCCTCATCTGCAACACAAACTAACGTTAGCAATACGGTCAACTACAATGCGTAAACCTTTGCTCATACAAGTAGAAAAGTTTTGCAAGAGAGCGTTGGTGTCATTTCTCACCGTCCGTCTGGTCGTCATTAGTGTTTCCTGGTTCGTTCTGGTAGCAGAAGAAGGTGAGAGGCAGCAAGAGTTCCCTGGCCAAAGCAGCCTGCTCCGCAGTCGGCTGCCTCTCGTACACCACCTCCACCTCACTGTCATCATCAGCCCGTGCCTGGGGGGGTGCTATAACACAACACAAAGAGTGAGACAACTCAGGAGACCCCTTCCTACAGAGGAGTATACAGAACAGAGACGTTGAAGGCAGTAACAGAATGATGCAACTATTAACCTACAAGGTGAATTTGCATAATATAATCCCAAATTGCTGTACAATAAATGGATCTACAGAACATTTTAAGACTTGACTCAACTATGCTGCAAGGTTGTTTGGTACTGTAGGGCAGACAGGCTAACATTTAATATCCTAAAAATGGTTCACCTGCTAAAAAAGTCACAAAACCATTTCACTAAGGAGGTAGTTGCATGTCTAGGGTTAGTTCCAAACCAAAACACATGCATCTCAAAAATACTGACATCATGCATTTCACCACACCAAGCAAGCAGTCTCATATCTCTGAGAAGGCATCAAACATCAGAACCATGGATCTACAGTATACTGTACACGAGGCCAACCATATAGGATTCCAGTTACCATTTCCTACTGTTCTCTAAAACCAAATCATATGCCAATTAGCTTAATACAAACATCCCCATAAAAATCTGTCAGTTTAAGCTAGAGACACTAAAAGTATGTGATCAAAACCAACTTAGTGGATTTTGCCATTTCACCCACACCCATTTGACAGGTGTATAAAAATTGAGTACAAAGCCATGCAATCTTCATTTACAAATAATGGCAGTAGAATGGTCCGTACTGATGAGCTCAGTGATTTTCAACGTGGCACGTAGCGTCCGGACAGTTTGGGATACATACTAATATAACCCCTCTGTGGAAAGGTGAGACACGAACAAGTCGTTTTTTTTGCTCTAAGATGGCCACAGCCCTTACAAGACTTGTCTGAAGGTCCCCTGGTACCAGGTTGAAAAATAATAATATTAGTATATGGACACTGTTTAGTGCCAAAAATAAGGGGTTAAATAGATGTAAAAAAAAAATTGTGTTTCCCGATCTCTCTCAGATACAGGACAGACACATTGTTCCATGTAGTAAAGCTGTTATTCTGTGTGTTTGTATGGGGCTAATAGAAGGCCAAATCAAATTGTTTCATATTTTGATACTTCAAGCGTGTGCATAAAATTCAAAATAAAATAATCTTTGGTATGACCTTAATAGATGACCATCCGATGGTAGAAAAACAAACGCTTGTAACATACACATTGTACCTGGGTTTGAAATCTGGGACATACTGGAAATCTCTGGAACGAACCGGACCAGACAAGGTGTTGCCTTTCACACTGTTGCTACCCATCCTGGACTAAAAATGTGTGTGACGTTGAAGAGTGTGTGACAGTACATTCCTGTCAGGAAGCATGACCGTGTCTCCTTTCAACAGAGGGAGAAGAACTCTATCATCGCCAACACTCCACCGGCCGCTACCAGGAACTTAGCCCCTTCACCTTTCTATTAGCTAAACTGCTTGCCTAACTTTTATTCGCAGTAAGCCTAACAAGCAAAGTTTGAAATGTGTTCCACCCTCTTGTAGCTTTAGTGACACATGTCAAGGAGTGCCCTCGAATGCAACTCTGGACCTCAAAGCCAGTTCCACTGCATTTCTTCATTGTCCCCCTCTATAATCAGGGACTGATTCAGACCTGGGACACCAGGTGTATGCAATTAATTATCAGGTAGAAAAAGAAAAAAACAGTAGTCTCTGGATCTTGTAAGGTAAGCGTTGAATACCCCTGCTTTAGAGTAACAGTAACTCGAGTATCAGATGGCATGCAGCTCGTTAGGTTGTTGTACTAAAGGTTTGTATGTTCCACTCGTTGCATGCGGGTTAAGACCGGCTACAAAGCAGGCCCAGCCAGGTGACAAATGTGTAGGTGACGTGTCACAGCACACACACAGTGCAGTGACAGAGTACCTGGGGGCTCAAATTGGGTGGATGAGGTGCTGGTCCAAAAAGCCATTGGGTTATCTTTGAAAAGCCTAAAATCCAATCCTACAAAATAATGGTTGGCAGGTGAGACAAGCTGGAATTGGGTGGGGGGGTTGGATTAAGAAATTAAAGTGTGTTGAAATGAGTCTTCAGTAAGCTTCAAGTTGAAGATCATTTAATTATCTAAGTGTAATGGATTCTACAATCTTTCTAAATTCTGTCCTGTCTCCATCTGCCTTCATGAAGATGTAGCCTGCTATACTTCTTTGAAAATGGAGTGACTGCATTATCCTTAGGGGATTTGATTACTAGGCAAGTGTACTCGATTATATAATTAATGACATCTGCTATCATATTTAAACTATATCATAAAATTACAAGGGAGAGGAAGTAGATGTAAATTAGGCTAATGGGAGTGACTGGGTTAAGTTTCTGCTAACAACAGTGTGGGCTGGTGGAAGAAGCAATGAGATGAACCAATGGGACATGACTGGAATCACAACGGGTTCAAATTGTGTGAAAACTCCATCGTGGGAGGGGGGAGAAATCACCATTCAAAAACAAGCAGTTCACAAAATCAACTAAGAAAGGATAACAATAAAAGGATTACCCTTTTCTGGGATTTTGAATGCAGGTGAGGACTGGGAGGTCCAACCGCTGTCTTTAGCCTTGGTGCTTTCTGAAGAACCATCCTCCTTGGACAAAAGGAGGCTGCTGCCAAAGATCTTCTGGAGAGAGTCAGTTCCGAAGAGGAACTTGGGAGGAGACATCACCATCTTAGAGGGGTTGAGAGGGCTGTGTGGTGTGGAAGTGCTGTCAGGGGTGTGGAAAGTCTCAGAAGTCAGCTCTGTCCGTTCTCTGGTGGTCTCCTCCAGGATGGCCACAGCAGCCTGTCCACACACTGTCATCCCTGGAGCTGTTGCTACCTCCGGAGGAAGGGTCTCACATGAGGCTATGGGAGTGACCAGAATCTCATTCTCTTGGGCGGTTTTAGCCCTGTCAAAGATGTCTCTGAAATAGTTGGCCACATCCTGCAGTTTAAACCGCACTGCTAACTGCTCCACATTTCCCTCAGCTACCTCAGCAAAGTCAATGGCACTCCAGACCCAGGCCTTCTCAGCACCCTTCATGGGCTCCAACTTCATAGAAGACGTGACCCAGTGGTTGGCGCAGATCTTCAGGACTTGGTCCCGCCTCATGAGGAGTCTGACTCGTTTGGTGTCGTAGTTCTGCAGTATCTTAAGGTCTCCAATGCCCCTCTCCTTCCACTGGTTCAGGTCTTTGTCATAGCGATACAGCTTTGCTCTGTGGCTGAAACACACATTTTCATTCTCCTCTCCAGTAGAGATCTCCACCAGGTCTGGCAGGGGAACCACAGGCTCAAAGTACAGGCCATCCCTCTCCTCCTCCTGGGTCACGTCTTGCTCCTCGTCCACAGACACCCCGCTCTGGTTCAGCTTGGCCGGTGACTTGGTAGGACTGATGACAGGCTGGAAGCTGAAGTTAAAGCCAGCTGTGGATTCTCCAAAGCAGAAGAGGTTCTTCCTGATAGGGCTGCTTGCCAGGGGTGAGGTGTAGACAGATGTGTCAGCACTGTCGTCCAGAGCCTCCTCTCTCAGGTCATAGTTGTCCCATTCTAAGGTAGGCCCAGTGCTCTCCACGTGGGGCTTGATGATCAGACCAGAGGTGTTACTGGCTGTTGTGATGTTAGCTTGGCTGTCATCCTCCTTGATCTTTGTTTTGTCATCAGTCAGGAAGGATTTAAGGTCTTTCAGACCGGACTTCATCTCCTCTGCCTTCTGGATGAGATGTGCAGTTCTGCCTGTGTCAACAAGCTTGTGAGGAGTCTGCAGTGGGATGTCCAACAGGAGCCTCTGACACTCCTCAAACTTAAGCTTGAACTCCTCAGCCAGCTCCGGGGTTTTAAACTTGGCAGCGAGTTGCTCCAGTTTGGCATCTCCTTCTGAGAAGTCATTAGCAAGCCACATCCAAGCTTTGTCGGAACCAGCCAAGGGCTTCAAGTTCATGGTGGTGGTGATCCAGTGGTTGGCACACACCTTTAGGACCTGCTCTCTCCTCATCAGCACCCTCAGCCTGCCGTTGGTGGCATTCTTCAGGAACTTTAGGACTCCAACACCCCTCTCCTTCCACTGGCTGATGTCTCCGTCAAACCTGAAGAGCTTTACTCTCTGTGAGTAAAGGGCCTGTTCATCCTCCTCTCCTGTGACCAGGTCCACTTTATCAGGCATCTGGACCACAGGTTCAAACTGGATATCGTCATTCTCTTCTGTTTTGTATACATCCTCTTCATCCTGGTCAGCGGAAGTGTCTGCCCACTGGTTTGACTGAAGGGAAGTAAACAGCTGCTCGCCACCGTGGCTGAACTCTTTGCAATTGGAATCGGTCTGTCCAAACTTGAAGTCTCCTTGTGAGTTCTTAGCCAAATCTGCAAAACTGAAGTCATTAGGTTTGCCATTCTCATCAGTGTTGTCCACTGAAGGCACTGATGCAGGTATACCAACGTCAGATTCCTTCTCTTTTTCTCTGTGCTGCTCTGCGATATTCTTCAGGAACATGGACGCAGACCCTGAAGCAGGAGTCTGAGTTTCATCTGGTGGGGTTTCCTTTGCCGTTTCTTGAGTGCCAAACTTAAAGCCACCTGCTGGGACGGGCATATTGAAAGAGAAGCCTGCAGCACTGGAGCCACTGCTTTCAGCCTGAGGGGTCTCAAACTTGAAGGATGCAGGGGCACCTGTATCAACTTTGCTTGTGCCAAACTGAAAAGAGCTGTCACTGTTGAAGTTTGCTTTAAACACATTGCCTACAGGCTGAGTAGATGTACTTTGACTCCCAAAGCTAAAGCTGAAGGATGAGCTGGAGGGGGTGGCTGTGCTCTTAGTGTTGGGTGTCTGACAGGAGACACATTGACTAGCAGAGCTATCGTTTCTGACTAGACATGTGTCACAGTCCCACTGTCCCCCCTGTTTGGCAAACATGGCCCCAAGAGAGGAGGTGCTGCTAGCATTGGGTGTCTGGCAGGAAACACACTTAGAAACTGATGCATCATTCCTCACTAGACAGGTGTCACAGTCCCATTGTCTGTCCCTCTTAGCAAAAAGATCACCAAATCCCGACACTGTTGGCTTTGGTGGTGGTGCTACCGCAACTGTTGATTTTGCTGAGGGATTTGGAGTTTGACAAGAAACACAACTGTTTGAGGAGGCCTGGTTTCTTACAGCACACACGTCACAGTCCCACTGCCCTGGCTTTTTGCTAAACTGGGCACCAAATCCAGAACCTAATGGATTGGTTAAGGGCTTTGATGCTGCTGCTCTATCTACAACAGTTTTGGCTGCATGGTTTGGAGTTTGACAAGAAACACAACTGTTTGAGGAGGCCTGGTTTCTTACAGCACACACGTCACAGTCCCACTGCCCTGGCTTTTTGCCAAACTGGGCACCAAATCCAGAACCTAATGGATTGGTTAAGGGCTTTGATGCTGCTGCTCTATCTACAACAGTTTTGGCTGCATGGTTTGGAGTTTGACAAGAAACACAACTGTTTGAGGAGGCCTGGTTTCTTACAGCACACACGTCACAGTCCCACTGCCCTGGCTTTTTGCCAAACTGGGCACCAAATCCAGAACCTAATGGATTGGTTAAGGGCTTTGATGCTGCTGCTCTATCTACAACAGTTTTGGCTGCATGGTTTGGAGTTTGACAAGAAACACAACTGTTTGAGGAGGCCTGGTTTCTTACAGCACACACGTCACAGTCCCACTGCCCTGGCTTTTTGCCAAACTGGGCACCAAATCCAGAACCTAATGGATTGGTTAAGGGCTTTGATGCTGCTGCTACTTCTGCTGTGGTTTCTTTATTCTTACCAAACTGGGCTCCAAAACCAGCAACAGGTATAGAAGTGGTGCCACTGGTTCCAAACGTAAAGGAGGAGGGTATCTGAGCTCCAAAAGCCCCAAATCCCTTTCCAATAGATCCTGCGCTGCTTGTGTCTTTTGACAAGTCAGCTCCAAATCCAAAAGTAAATCCTCTCACTGAAGCTGCCTCACTAGTAAAGCCTTTGGTTTCAGTAGCCAGTTTGCTGTCTGTCTCTGACAGGGAATTAGGGTTGGCAGTCTGACAGGCAACACACTGCATAATTGTAGCAGCATTTCTTACATAACACACATTGCAGTGCCACTCCCCGTCCTTCTTTGCAAACTGGGCAGCAAAGTTTGTCACCTGAGGAGCAGATGAATTAGGAGAAGTTGCTTTCCTATCTGGCTGATCTTGCAGCTTTTCTGGAGATTTGGGAACTATCTTCTGAGCCTCTTCAAACTTTGTTTTGAAGAGCAATGCCTCGTCTGCCGTTTTATACCGGATGGCCAGTTGCTCAGGCCTTGGTTCCTCATCTGCATAATCAATGGCATTCCAAACCCAGGACTTGTCAGAGCCAGCAATTGGTTTCAGGAGCATATCTGGCGTGATGTAGTGGTTAGCACAGATCTTCAGAACCTGCTCCCTCCTCATCAGCAGACGCACTTTCCCTGATGTATTGTGCTTTAGGATTTTGACTATGCCGATCCCCCTCTCTTTCCACTCCTTTGTCTCTGCATCAAATCTGAATAGCTTGGACCTGTTACAGAACATCTCCTCTTCTTCCTCCTCTCCAGTCTTCACATCTACTTTGTCAGGGAGGGGCACAATGGGCTCAAAGTGAGGCCCATCCTCATCTTCCTCCACATGTGTGCTGTCGTTATCGCTCTCCGGTCCTTTCTCCACCGCTGTGTTTTCCAGCCCAAATACCGGCTTGGTCTGATCAGTGAAACTAAATGGCTGTTCAATTTTTTCAAACAGGTTTGGTTTGTCCCGACTCTGGGCTGCATCACTGAAGGAGAAACCTGCCATGCTTTTAGTGCCAAAGCTAAATATCCCTCCCTGGCTAGGAGGCTCAACCTCTGAGGGGCCCTCCGATTTGGTGGGAATGTCTGATGTCAGAAGCCCCAACAGGTTCTCACTGTTTTTGGCTTTGAAGGTAAAGTCCCCATCGTTGGATTTGAAGTTGGAGTTGAATTTAAAGGCAGCAGATGATGGAGTGGACTGGGCTACTACTCCAGCACCAAAGCCAGGCACCTTAAGAGGCTCAGCAGGGACCTGCTGGCCAAAGGCGATCTTCCCAAAGTCCACAGGCTTCCCCTCAATGCTCTTTGGTGGTTGGACAGGTACGACTGAGGGCTTGGTGAAGTAGCCAGGCTCAGGGAGGGGAGGGTTGGTGGTGGGCTGAGAGTGGCCGTAGTATTCCTCGCTGTATGGAGAGAGTAGACTGGTTGCTGGTGACTCGAAGTGGAGGGGGGTGCCGAAGACCTGGTCTTGAGGGGGGTAGATGCAGGCTGGTGTTGACTGCAGGGGAGGAGTGTTAGTGGGCTGCTGGTAGGTATACATGTGCTGCTGGGGTGGCAGGCGGTTGACTCCATACACAGGAGCCTGAGACAAAAGGAAAATTAATTCAAACCTAATTCAAATTTGTCACGGAAAATATTCCCCCACTTCCAAGTATCTAAACCATTCTGAATGCTCAAAGAAAAATCAAGGTATAAACACCGACCTTTGTTGGGGTAACATTGGCTGCAGGACGAAGGAGATACTGTCCGGAGTTATAAGCGGGGGATTGATTGAAATACATAGATGGGGCCTGTGTGGTAGCAACTGTAAACAAAAAGAGAAAAGGTTCAAATCAACGGTCATAATTTAATTCCCTAGCCACATTGCCATTTCAGTATTCCTAATAATACAGCCCGAAACTACACAACACAGTTGTGTACTGCGTTCCTACCGGTGAGGGGTGCTACATGGAAGGTCTGTGTTGGGGGGTAGCCCTCCTGCATGCTCTCAGCCCCATACCCATCTCCATACATCCTTTGGTGGGGTGACGCCATGCTGTCTGACGAGTTATGTCTCAGGTCATGGACCTCATTCTGCAACCCAACCACACAATACTTAACATAGAAACCATGCATGGACATCTATAATTTAATTAATAGGCACATTTGACATGGGCAACATCTCCCATATCCTCAAAGACAATGAAGCCAGGGGCTGACCTTAAGGGCCTCCACCTGCTGGCAGAGCATCTGCAGGAGGGACTTCTGGTGCTCTGCCCAATGAGGTGGTGTCTTGGGGAAATCAGGAAACAGAGGAGAAAAATAACATTTTCATTATATTTTTCATGTCAAGTTATTTCTCTTATTTAGGTGAGAAAAAAAACCTGTACGGTAAATCTAAAACTGAAGTACATGAATGTCCATGTTTAAAAACCATAGAAAGAGCATCAGTGTCTCAGTGTACAAAACATGAGGAACACCAGCCCTTTCCATGACACACAGGCCTGGTGAAAGCTATGATCCCTTATTGATGTCACCTGTTAAATTCACTTCAATCAGTGTAGATGAAGGGGAGGGGGCAGGTTAAATAAGGATTTTTAAGCCTTGAGACAATCGAGAGAGATGGTGTGTGAATGGGCAATAACATTTTTAAGTGCCTTTGAGTATGGGTATGGGGCACCGGTTTGAGTATGGGTATGGTAGTAAGAGCCAGGTGCACCGGTTTGAGTATGGGTATGGGGCACCGGTTTGAGTATGGGTATGGTAGTAAGGGTATGGGGCACCGGTTTGAGTATGGGTATGGTAGTAAGAGCCAGGTGCACCGGTTTGAGTATGGGTATGGTAGTAAGGGTATGGGGCACCGGTTTGAGTATGGGGCACCAGTTTGAGTATGGGTATGGTAGTAAGGGTATGGGGCACCGGTTTGAGTATGGGTATGGTAGTAAGAGCCAGGTGCACCGGTTTGAGTATGGGTACGGTAGTAAGGGTATGGGGCACCGGTTTGAGTATGGGTACGGTAGTAAGGGTATGGGGCACCGGTTTGAGTATGGGTACGATAGTAAGGGTATGGGGCACCGTTTTGAGTATGGGTATGATAGTAAGGGTATGGGGCACCGTTTTGAGTATGGGTATGATAGTAAGGGTATGGGGCACTGGTTTGAGTATGGGGCACCGGTTTGAGTATGGGTATGGTAGTAAGTGTATGGGGCACTGGTTTGAGTATGGGTGTGGTAGTAAGGGCACTGGTTTGAGTATGGGTATGGTAGTAAGAGCACTGGTTTGAGTAAGGGTATGGTAGTAAGAGCACTGGTTTGAGTATGGGTATGGTAGTAAGGGTATGGGGCACTGGTTTGAGTATGGGTATGGTAGTAAGAGCACTGGTTTGAGTATGGGTATGATAGTAAGTGTATGGGGCACTGGTTTGAGTAAGGGTATGGGGCACTGGTTTGAGTATGGGTATGGTAGTAAGAGCACTGGTTTGAGTATGGGTATGATAGTAAGTGTATGGGGCACTGGTTTGAGTATGGGTGTGGTAGTAAGGGCACTGGTTTGAGTATGGGTGTGGTAGTAAGGGCACTGGTTTGAGTATGGGTATGGTAGTAAGAGCACTGGTTTGAGTATGGGTATGGTAGTAAGGGTATGGGGCACTGGTTTGAGTACGGGTATGGTAGTAAGGGCACTGGTTTGAGTATGGGTATGGTAGTAAGGGCACTGGTTTGAGTATGGGTATGGTAGTAAGGGCACTGGTTTGAGTATGGGTATGGTAGTAAGAGCACTGGTTTGAGTATGGGTATGGTAGTAAGAGCACTGGTTTGAGTATGGGTATGGTAGTAGTATGGGGCACCAGTTTGAGTATGGGTATGGTAGTAAGAGCCAGGTGCACCGGTTTGAGTATGGGTATGGTAGTAAGAGCCAGGTGCACCGGTTTGAGTATGGGTATGGTAGTAAGTGTATGGGGCACTGGTTTGAGTATGGGTGTGGTAGTAAGGGCACTGGTTTGAGTATGGGTATGGTAGTAAGAGCACTGGTTTGAGTATGGGTATGGTAGTAAGGGTATGGGGCACTGGTTTGAGTATGGGTATGGTAGTAAGGGTATGGGGCACTGGTTTGAGTATGGTAGTAAGAGCCAGGTGCACTTTGAGTTGGGTATGGTAGTAAGGGTATGGGGCACCGGTTTGAGTATGGGTATGGTAGTAAGAGCCAGGTGCACCGGTTTGAGTATGGTAGTAAGAGCACTGGTTTGAGTAAGGGTTGGGGCACTGGTTTGAGTGGGTATGGTAGTAAGGGCACTGGTTTGAGTATGGGTATGGTAGTAAGGGCACTGGTTTGAGTATGGGTATGGTAGTAAGGGCACTGGTTTGAGTATGGGTATGGTAGTAAGGGCACTGGTTTGAGTATGGGTATGGTAGTAAGGGTATGGGGCACTGGTTTGAGTATGGGTATGGTAGTAAGGGGCACTGGTTTGAGTATGGTAGTAAGAGCCAGGTGCACCGGTTTGAGTATGGGTATGGTAGTAAGGGTATGGGGCACCGGTTTGAGTATGGGTATGGTAGTAAGAGCCAGGTGCACCGGTTTGAGTATGGGTATGGTAGTAAGAGCACTGGTTTGAGTAAGGGTATGGGGCACTGGTTTGAGTAAGGGTATGGTAGTAAGGGCACTGGTTTGAGTATGGGTATGGTAGTAAGGGCACTGGTTTGAGTATGGGTATGGTAGTAAGGGCACTGGTTTGAGTATGGGTATGGTAGTAAGAGCACTGGTTTGAGTATGGGTATGGTAGTAAGAGCACTGGTTTGAGTATGGGTATGGTAGTAAGAGCACTGGTTTGAGTATGGGTATGGTAGTAAGAGCACTGGTTTGAGTATGGGTATGGTAGTAAGAGCACTGGTTTGAGTATGGGTATGGTAGTAAGGGTATGGGGCACCAGTTTGAGTATGGGTATGGTAGTAAGAGCCAGGTGCACCGGTTTGAGTATGGGTATGGTAGTAAGAGCCAGGTGCACCGGTTTGAGTATGGGTATGGTAGTAAGAGCACTGGTTTGAGTAAGGGTATGGTAGTAAGAGCACTGGTTTGAGTATGGGTATGGTAGTAAGGGTATGGGGCACTGGTTTGAGTATGGGTATGGTAGTAAGAGCACTGGTTTGAGTATGGGTATGATAGTAAGTGTATGGGGCACTGGTTTGAGTATGGGTATGGTAGTAAGGGTATGGGGCACTGGTTTGAGTATGGGTATGGTAGTAAGAGCACTGGTTTGAGTATGGGTATGATAGTAAGTGTATGGGGCACTGGTTTGAGTATGGGTGTGGTAGTAAGGGCACTGGTTTGAGTATGGGTATGGTAGTAAGAGCACTGGTTTGAGTATGGGTATGGTAGTAAGAGCACTGGTTTGAGTATGGGTATGGTAGTAAGGGTATGGGGCACTGGTTTGAGTACGGGTATGGTAGTAAGGGCACTGGTTTGAGTATGGGTATGGTAGTAAGGGCACTGGTTTGAGTATGGGTATGGTAGTAAGGGCACTGGTTTGAGTATGGGTATGGTAGTAAGAGCACTGGTTTGAGTATGGGTATGGTAGTAAGAGCACTGGTTTGAGTATGGGTATGGTAGTAAGGGTATGGGGCACCAGTTTGAGTATGGGTATGGTAGTAAGAGCCAGGTGCACCGGTTTGAGTATGGGTATGGTAGTAAGAGCCAGGTGCACCGGTTTGAGTATGGGTATGGTAGTAAGTGTATGGGGCACTGGTTTGAGTATGGGTGTGGTAGTAAGGGCACTGGTTTGAGTATGGGTATGGTAGTAAGAGCACTGGTTTGAGTATGGGTATGGTAGTAAGGGTATGGGGCACTGGTTTGAGTATGGGTATGGTAGTAAGGGTATGGGGCACTGGTTTGAGTATGGTAGTAAGAGCCAGGTGCACCGGTTTGAGTATGGGTATGGTAGTAAGGGTATGGGGCACCGGTTTGAGTATGGGTATGGTAGTAAGAGCCAGGTGCACCGGTTTGAGTATGGTAGTAAGAGCACTGGTTTGAGTAAGGGTATGGGGCACTGGTTTGAGTACGGGTATGGTAGTAAGGGCACTGGTTTGAGTATGGGTATGGTAGTAAGGGCACTGGTTTGAGTATGGGTATGGTAGTAAGGGCACTGGTTTGAGTATGGGTATGGTAGTAAGGGCACTGGTTTGAGTATGGGTATGGTAGTAAGGGTATGGGGCACTGGTTTGAGTATGGGTATGGTAGTAAGGGTATGGGGCACTGGTTTGAGTATGGTAGTAAGAGCCAGGTGCACCGGTTTGAGTATGGGTATGGTAGTAAGGGTATGGGGCACCGGTTTGAGTATGGGTATGGTAGTAAGAGCCAGGTGCACCGGTTTGAGTATGGTAGTAAGAGCACTGGTTTGAGTAAGGGTATGGGGCACTGGTTTGAGTAAGGGTATGGTAGTAAGGGCACTGGTTTGAGTATGGGTATGGTAGTAAGGGCACTGGTTTGAGTATGGGTATGGTAGTAAGGGCACTGGTTTGAGTATGGGTATGGTAGTAAGAGCACTGGTTTGAGTATGGGTATGGTAGTAAGAGCACTGGTTTGAGTATGGGTATGGTAGTAAGAGCACTGGTTTGAGTATGGGTATGGTAGTAAGAGCACTGGTTTGAGTATGGGTATGGTAGTAAGAGCACTGGTTTGAGTATGGGTATGGTAGTAAGGGTATGGGGCACCAGTTTGAGTATGGGTATGGTAGTAAGAGCCAGGTGCACCGGTTTGAGTATGGGTATGGTAGTAAGAGCCAGGTGCACCGGTTTGAGTATGGGTATGGTAGTAAGAGCCAGGTGCACCGGTTTGAGTATGGGTATGGTAGTAAGAGCCAGGTGCACCGGTTTGAGTATGGGTATGGTAGTAAGAGCCAGGTGCACCGGTTTGAGTATGGGTATGGTAGTAAGAGCCAGGTGCACCGGTTTGAGTATGGGTATGGTAGTAAGAGCCAGGTGCACCGGTTTGAGTATGGGTATGGTAGTAAGAGCCATGTGCACCGGTTTGAGTATGGGTATGGTAGTAAGAGCCAGGTGCACCGGTTTGAGTATGGGTATGGTAGTAAGAGCCAGGTGCACCGGTTTGAGTATGGGTATGGTAGTAAGAGCCAGGTGCACCGGTTTGAGTATGGGTATGGTAGTAAGGGTACGGGGCACCGGTTTGAGTATGGGTATGGTAGTAAGGGTACGGGGCACCGGTTTGAGTATGGGTATGGTAGTAAGGGTACGGGGCACCGGTTTGAGTATGGGTATGGTAGTAAGAGCCATGTGCACCGGTTTGAGTATGGGTATGGTAGTAAGGGTACGGGGCACCGGTTTGAGTATGGGTATGGTAGTAAGAGCCATGTGCACCGGTTTGAGTGTGTCAAGGACTTCAACGCCGCTGGGTTTTTACACATTCAACAGTTTCCCTGTATGTATCAAAAATGGTTCACCGCCCAACTTGCATCTGTGGAAAGAATTGGAGTTAACATGGGCCAGCATCCTTGTGGTACGCTTGACACCTTGTAGAGTCCATGTCCTGACAAATTGTGGATGTTCTAAAGACAAAATGGGGTGCAACTCAATGTTACGAAGGTATTCCTAATGTTTTGTACACTCAGTGCATGTTTACAAGTCAACATTTATCATACCATGTGTATTTTGGAGGAAGGGACAAAGCTCTTGCTGGGGGAAGGGGTTAAAGGGGAGAATTTGATGTGAGCGACTGAGGCAGCAGGCTCAGTAAACTGAGGGCTGAAGTGGACCGGTCTGCCCTCTTCATCCATCGCTTCTCCAATCTCCCCTAGCTGCTGGTTCACATCGTTCAGGAGATCCATCACCTCTTCCATTGAGACAGGCAGCTGGAACAACACACAGTGAATATGATTGAATGTCATGCTTCCAACTCTTCGTTTACATATTTTTAGCAAATCGTCATGTGTATAGATGCCGTATATTGAAGTGTGTAACCTTGTCCATGTCGTCAGCATTGGCATTGTAGATCTTGGACAGGTAAGTTCTGAACTTCCTGAGGAACATGACACACCTGTCCCGAGTCTCCTCCACCCCACTACCAGCCTCCTCAGACAGACGCTGGAAGATCTACACAGAGATATATCAAAAGGCACAATTCATAAATGCATTTATGGTAAGACATTAAAAAAGAAATGCTGCCTGCACACAATTTTTTTTTTTTTTTACTGGCAGCTGCACTAGAAGGCATGGCACTACAGCGCAGAGTGGGAGAAGCAAGGTAGAGCAGTGAACCCCTCACTACATACCCTAGCTAGGTGCCAGTTAGATGAGATGTTGTTGATGGTCTCCAGAGTAGTAATAGCCTCCTCTGTCCTCCCCCTCGACGTCCAAGAGTGTTGCAAATGCTATCATGGCCTCCTCCTCAAAGCCCTTCACTGATGGGATCTGAGATTAACACGCAAATGCAACCTCACTAACCAATGAAAATAGAGCAATGCATATATTAAGCCTGGACTTGTCAACTTTCACGATTGGCATCAGTGATATGAAAAGTCTACACATGTCAATGCTTTAACTCAGCAGACTAACAAGTATTGTGGAAAGCTAGGTTCTAATCCAGTCGGTCAGAGAAGCAGCTGTGTTGGTCGCTCACCTGTATGTCTCTAGAGGGAAAGTGTATGAAGAGGGGGTCCAGGGGTTCAGGGATGCTGCGTCTTTGCTTGATCTTTTCCAGCAGGGGGAGCACCACCTTCCAGTAGTGGACACTACGCCCTATGTACTCCTTCTGGTCATAGTAGGAGTTCACACCAACCCCCTGGGAACAACACAGCAGGTGTTAAATCTAAATGCAGAAATGGCATTGCTTCAAATCATCCATTATAACGAAGCACTCATCGTTCTGAGTCGCATTCTCAGAAGTAGTTTAAAGCAGACATCACTTACTGTACCAAAGGGAAATTGCTGATGTGTACTATTCTGACTAGACCAAGAGTTATAAATAATGACCATACACTAATTGGAAGTTATAAATACTATTGAGTAAATGGCGGGGGAAATAATTTCAGACAGACGCCTAGCATATCATGTAGACTTATGTAGTGTGTGACAGAAAAAGGAAGGTCTGCCGCCTGGCCGAGGTGTATACCGTTGAGCTGAGGTGCTGGGCCCAGTGTATGGGCAGGGCTGGTTGAAGCCCATGTTTCTCTCCAGCTCGAAGGGTGCTTAGTCCATGTTGAACGGTCATCCTCAGTTTGGCTGACATGCCAGGCCTAATTTTTTTAAATATATAATTTTTTTAAAAGACAGAAGCAGAACCATAGTCATGTTAACCACAGAGTCACCAGTCAGCTTGATTTCTCCATTATGGGCCTTTACATTTTAACACAACTTATATAATATCTGTGATCAGTTCAAGTGAGGGAGGAGGGAATGGTGTCTGGGTAAATTTGACAGAGCTAGCTTAGGTAGTAAAACGCTTGATTTCAGCCATCTATCATATAAGTATAGCGATGAACCCGTAGTGACTCACGCAGCTTGTTTGTGTATGAGGCTGTAGACGGCGTCCCACCATTCCCTCTGTCTGTCTGTGGAGAGGAGGCGGAGGAGGGGCAGGGGCAGGCAGCGGGGCTCATGGAGTTGCTGTTGACCAGTAGAAGTGATCCTGGCCCTCTCCTGGAGCTGGGTGTGACTGCACCACACCACCCCACACAGGAACACCTAGAAAGGAGAGAATCACCCCAGTGTATTGCATTAGTTCTTAGAGCAGTGGTCACCAACCGGTCGATCACGTTCGATTTGTCGATCTCCAAGGCATTTCTAGTCCATCGCCAAACATTTCTGTAAAAAACCCAACAACTAATCATTGTGTTCCTATTTCTTTTTTATTAGTCTCGGGCTATTGGTGGTAGGTGCAGCCAATTCAGCTGCCCTGCGCACCGGGTAGGCAAACGGTTGCCATTTCATGTGTCTGAAGGGACAAACTGCATTCCCGGTGGGCCTGGAGAGGAAATCAAGTGCACTACGCTACCGCTGGCCAATCAGATTGCTCAGATGACCGATTCTGCAGTAACGTAGCAGGCATAATAGAAATCCTCTGCAAAATTGATACTGAGATTTCAAAATGTTTAAAACCATGACTAGAGAGACTCAACGAATACAGCAGAGCTGCTGGTTTTACGAGTGAGTTCTTGTTTAAGTTCTTACTCAGCACTGTCAACACTTTGTATTCAACACTTTTATAACCAATAAAATGTGTGTTCTTTTTACCACTCAGGGATACAACAAGCAGAAAGACACTGTCATTTGCTAAAACCTCATTGCTAAAGTACTGTTTTTAATTGGTTAATTTTGCATAGCCTTAAATTTTTTATGTTAATAAAATAAAATAAATCAGAGTGGTAGATCTCAGCATGCATTTTCACTCAGAAAGTGATCCTGACTCAGAAAAGGTTGGTGACCACTGTCTTAGAGCATTCAAGGTCTTTGTATAAATGAAAAATGAAGCAAAAGACAATCAACGACATCATTCGAAGGACAGTATTAGAAGATTGTTACAAGGCTATTGAGCCTTGTAGAGACAGATATTGTAGAGCCACCCCCACCTCCAGGTCTAGCAGGCAGATGGACTCAGGTGTGTTGGTGTCCAGTTTGGAGGTCTCCAGGATGAGCCTGGGGAACAGCTGTTTGAGCCAGTCCCTCAGAGCAGGCCTCTGGGCCATGAGAGACCACTGGAGACCCAGCCAACACAGCTGCTGGAGGTCACCTCCTTTGAGCTGGATGGAGCCTGAAGACAGGAGAGGAGCAGGGTTACACACGGGAACTTGTGAGATCAGCTCGTCTCCGGTTGTGTAGACCCACACACATACCGTTGTCCCGTTTGATGAGGTCAGATATCGCTGGAGCCTGTGTGTTGATGGAGCGGATGTCGTCGTTGCCGATAAAGGAAGTACCGGCCGGAGCCTGAAGCCCAAACAAAAGCTCAAACAGAGAGCCCTGACCACTACGGTTACCAAACGCCTCCACCACCTCTCTGACAAAGGTATGAGTGTCAGGATTGAGGTTAAGCAGCATGTGTCCAGCCTGGCTCTGTCTGTCACTGGCCAGCAGCTCCAGATGCTGAAGATAAGACTGGTCCCCTTTAGTCACCTTGCTCTTCGGCCCTGGGACCTAAATAGGAAGAATGAAAAGAAGTTGGATACAACATGAAAGACACTGTCATTTGCTAAATACAAAGCTTCTAGTTTGTGTGCATTACCTGGTAAGCCAATAGATAGCAGAGAGCAGCCAGGTCAATGACAGCCCTCCACTGCTGTTCTCTTTCCTGAGCCATCTTCAGCAGCAGCGTGCCAGCATGCAGGTACAGATGTCCCCTCATCTCCACATAGACCTCAGTCAGATCATCTGTTACACTGCCCGCTGTCTTCTTCAGGCCCTGCATCGCACAGTCAAAACTACACAGAGCAAGACAGGTGTTAAATAAGGTTCGAACACACTGCTACTAATCTAGTAGGACTCTACAGAGTGACGCTCTAATGCAGAAACTGTTGGTAGACTAAGCATGGATTAACTATACCCAGTAGTCACGTTTCCCTGCCTAGCCTGGTTCTGACAAACACACCTCCCAAGGGCCTTGATGCTTGGCTGCAGTCCTTTTCCCGACAGGGTCAGTCTCAGCAGGCTGCAGTGGGCCAAAAGTAGCTCTCTCTGCAGAAGTCTACTCATCTTCTCATTGGATGAAACACTGGGCTGGGCTAGGAAATCCTGAGAAACACCAAATTAAGCAATTTAACATTGTACATGTAATTCCATAAGTGTATATTGTATTTTGTGAGTATCCTGCTGACCTGCAGAGTGTGTACTACAGTAGAGTACCAGTCCAAGCTGGATCTAAGCAGGCCTCTCTTCTCTGTAGCCAGACAGTGTTTGACAGCCTCCTCCAGCCTGCCATCAGAGGAGAACAGCTGAACCAGCTTTATGTTGATATGGGCATCGCCAGGTCTCATAGCCAGCTCTGCCTGCAGCAGGTCGAACAACTGGTTCCGTCCCTGCTGGCCCTGTCGATTCAGTAGCCGCTCCTATAGGGGGTAGAAGGAGAGTTAGCAAGGATTGTTAAAGAGTAGATTTTTTCTTAAACAGCTGATTATTTTTTGAACAGAAGTTTCTAGTCCCCGGGACCAGTCTGCTGCTCAACAACTGTTCCTGAGGGGGGAAGAGAGGGCGAGGAGGGAATATGCATCAAACAGCTGCCAACTCAACAGGCAGGTAGTGATCTTGGGTCAACCCTGTGCCACAAGTTTCTTTTCAATCCTCCAGTCACAATGCAGGCAGTCTTTAACCTTGACACACTATTTCAGGTTAGCCACACCATTTACAAAAAGCCCAAAATGCTTTTAATACAGGAAATCAATACGGTGTTAGAGTTCTTACCTTGAGGTTGAAGACAGCAGGATTTGCAGGCAGCAACTTGGCAGCTTTCTCCACCCAGAACTCCGCTCTGCTGTCTCGCTCTGTCTTACTGACCAGCAGCTCAGCCACCTTCAAAACCAGGTCCCTCTGGGCTGGGTTCAGGTCCACAGACCGCTGGACACACAATTAAAGACTTGAAAGCATCTTTACACTGTCAAATAGTTTGCAATCGGCATAGCCGGTTTTTGCTTTTTAGAGATCAGCTTTAATATTACAGATAGAGTATGACTTCTATCAATGTAATAATTTCCAATCACCCCATTTCTTTAGTCGTTTCTTCAAACAAATTATATAAAACTGGATGACTGACAAAGCCTAATGGACAGACTAATAAGATACTAGAACATTAATAAGTAAGTGAGCAACTGGCAGGAATATTAGCTTGCCTTGTAACATCCTACGGCCTTGTTGATATCTCCTTCCCTCTCATAAAGCTGGCCCAGGAACTTGTGTGCTTTGGGATCTCTCTCAGCCACTGTCAGATATTCCGAAACATGTCTAAAAGAGGGGACGACATTCTGAATAAACACACAAAATATGTAGATACCCACTTCAATATGTCAATGTGTTCAGGGCATACCTTTTAGCAAGTTCATACTCCTTAGCCTCGAAGTATAATTTAGCAAATAAAAATCCTTTAATTGGTTTCTGTGGAAAGAGAACATATGAAGGCCTAGTTTAAAATAAGGTTAAACTCATATAGTTATAACAGATAGTTAGCCAACTACTGAAGACAGACATGGTTACCTATTGTATTTTAAAGTTCACTAAACTTAGCTAGCCAACTAACTTAGTTGCCTAATACATACGAAAATCGTACCAGCTTCCTGGAAATTCCACAAGTTAGTTAGATCCATTCAAATATAAAATGACTAACTAGGATTTTATTTTTAAAGGCGATCATGGCTATCTTCATAGGAAGAGAGACAACTAATGTATGAGCTGTTTCAAAAGTCAGCCCTGTTGCCCGCGCGTTTTCCACACACGGAATTCTTCACTGCGATGGATGAACTTGAGAAGTGTCACATTTGCCAGCGTAGTTAGCGAACGTTAGTTATCCAAAATGAAGGATCCGTTAGCTACTTGTTGTTGTTTCAGATTTAGTCTGTGGCTAGCTAGTTACATTCAATGCTTGCAGTACTGCTAGCTATCATACCAGGCCATCATGGCCGTTAGCTTAGCTAGCTAATACACGCAGGATGAAGTGAAGCCGGTTGGACTCACCTCTTTGAGTGAAGGAGAGGAACTCTGTACTGAATAAATATAGCGTTCCACTTCGGCCTTACTTCGCCGCATGGCTGTGTAAAGCGTATTTTCTTGTTATTTCAAAACTAGAATTGCACAGAATTACAAAAATCGGCAGGAATCCTATTCTCCACTCTAGCCATGAGAACGTCAAATGGCAGCGGTACTCACGTGGATTCCAACCACGAGCTGTGATTGGTCAAGACTTAGCCAATCACATTTGAAAAAGTACACACAGTATATTGAGTACAAATACAATAGCCTATGCTTCATTAGAGAAAATATGCAATCTGTTTTTGTTATTGCACAAAAACCATCGCGTTAGTAGGCTGTAGTTATCCATGCTGTATCACAACCGGCCGTGATTGGGAATCCCATATAGCCCGATGTAGGCGACATTGTAAATAAGAATGTGTTCTTTAACGGACTTGAAGGTTAAATAAATATAATTACTGTAGGATCTCAAGTGATGGTCAATATTTGATTTCGTATACGTTTTTAGACAGACATTAACAAAATAATTTTAAAAACATCAAATGCACAAAGAAACATGTAGAAGGATTTTTTTATTATTCACAAGTCAATAAGTTGAATATGATGACATCTAGAAACAAACCAAAATTAAAGTAAGAAGCATAAGGCGAACACTAATCAAGGCTTTGAATGTAGCATAGCATATTATATTGTAGTACGACAGAGGAAAAACATAGGGTTTTAAAATTCCCATTTAGCAGTGGAATGTGGAATTGTATCACTCTCTGCAAAACACATTTCTTCCAAGTAAAGTTTAACACAGCGGAAAACTAAAACTCATCTAAATTCATGTTTTCAACAGGGATAGAATGCTTTTCTTTTTAACCGGCAGTTCTCTACTTCCTATGAGCATCTAGATAGAAGTCACACTGCCATAAGAGGATAGCTGAGCTTACACCTAGAAAAAACACACATTCACACATCATACAGTACACATACATGCGCTTTCATCTAAAGTAAAAGGAAAAATTAACATTGCAGTTACAAGCAGATCCTAAATCAATGGAATTGTTTGTATCTCTTATGTTTATCCCCCCTTTTAAAAGACAATGTAATGCATGACATGTAAAGAATGGAGAAAAGTATTTCCAGATATTATTTGATTCCATTACTGTTGATAAAAGTGGGTTATGTTTATTCTGAAAATACTGTCAAAAACATACAAACATCTGTTATCCAAGTTTACAAAACACCCTTCAGTGACATAACGTCTTACATTTTTACTGTCTGTGTGATAAAAGCACAAAGGAAATGTAACAATTGTGAAATAATATGAATAGATCAATATAACACCACACACAATGTTGTGGACACACAAAAAGCTCTATATGAGATATGCATACACGTGTCACCTTATTCAGTACTATCTTTGGATAATATTTCAATACATCCTGAAAAATGTACACAAACCTCTGGTACGAATCTGACTTCTCTATATGACCTCAATTGCTGGGATGGAGGCTACTCTCTCGCTCAAGAAGCTGCCTAGCAGATCTGGCTAAAATAGCACTGTACATACATTAGATACTTTCAAATACTTGACATGTTCTTGATTTAGCTTACCGGTATGCAGGGTGCCAAGAATTTGCACTTTTGGCACAATTCCAATCGTTCCAATTAACCATGCAACTCCTTTAAGACTGTTGGAAAAGCATTCCTCGTGAAGCTGGTTGAGAGAATGCCAAGAGTGTGCAAAGCTGCCATCAGGGCAAAGGGTGGCTACTTTGAAGAATCTCAAATATAAAATATATTTTGATTTGTTTAACACTTTTTTGGTTACTACATGATTCCATGTGTTATTTCAGAGTTGATGTCTTTACTATTATTCTACAATGTAGAAAATAGTTTAAAAAAAGAAAAACCATGGAATGAGTAGGTGTGTCCAAACTTTTGACTGGTACTGTATATTCAACCCAGTTCTGCTGCACAGTAATGTGATTGAGAGTAGCATCAGTAACATAGCCCAGGTGTCTGTCTGATTCCACTTGTTTGGCATGACAATGATAAAGTAGTTGGCTAAGGCAGAAACAGACCAGCACACTGACAGTAACAACCTTATTAATACTATTTATTCTTATGATGAAATACCAGGACACTGATGCATACTTAAATAAACAAGTTGGGTTTTGAAGTGAAATTTTAAGCTAAAATAACTATTAAATATATGATATTAGCATCAAGGATAAATATGAATATAATATGAATATGTCTTTAGACAAAGGCACTGATTTGGCGAGGCCTCTTTTTTGTGTACTGTCGGTCTCTCTGCTCATGGGTTGTCACTATTTGGCCAAGCATGAAAAGATTGAAGGAAACTGCAAATGTAATTTATCAACAACATAACCTTAACCCTAGTCCCTAACCTTACACCAAGAACAAATAGCTCATGTGGTTGCATGGCCATCTAATGACTATAGGCTTCCGGTCTGTCTGTCTGAGTCTGTCTGTCTGGGTCGGTCTGTCTGTCTGTGTCGGTCTGTCTGTCTGGGTCGGTCTGTCTGTCTGGGTCGGTCTGTCTGTCTGGGTCGGTCTGTCTGTCTGTCTGGGTCGGTCTGTCTGTCTGGGTCGGTCTGTCTGTCTCAGTCGGTCTGTCTGTCTCAGTCGGTCTGTCTGTCTCAGTCGGTCTGTCTGTCTCAGTCGGTCTGTCTGTCTCAGTCGGTCTGTCTGTCTCAGTCGGTCTCTCTGCTCATGGGTTGTCACTATTTGGCCAAGCATGAAAAGATTGAAGGAAACTGCAAATGTAATTTATCAACAACATAACCTTAACCCTAGTCCCTAACCTTACACCAATAACAAATAGCTCATGTGGTTGCATGGCCATCTAATGACTATAGGCTTCCGGTCTGTCTGTCTGGGTCAGTCTGTCTGGGTCAGTCTGTCTGGGTCGGTCTGTCTGGGTCGGTCTGTCTGGGTCGGTCTGTCTGGGTCGGTCTGTCTGGGTCGGTCTGTCTCAGTCGGTCTGTCTCAGTCGGTCTGTCTCAGTCGGTCTGTCTCAGTCGGTCTGTCTCAGTCGGTCTGTCTCAGTCGGTCTGTCTCAGTCGGTCTGTCTCAGTCGGTCTGTCTCAGTCTGTCTGTCTCAGTCTGTCTGTCTCAGTCTGTCTGTCTCAGTCTGTCTGTCTCAGTCTGTCTGTCTCAGTCTGTCTGTCTCAGTCTGTCTGTCTCAGTCTGTCTGTGTCTACTTCCGGCCCACTGTCTCCGCCAGCTTCTTCAGCCTCTTCTTAAGTTCCAGAGGAAACTTCTCGTAACACTTCTTACACACCGGCTTCATGTCAAACTCCACAAACTTGTTCCTGTAAGGGAGAGACAAAGATACTGTATGAGCAGGGTTCTGACTTTCATTGATCTATATCAAGAGGTGAAGGTGAAAAAAAAAAAAAAAAAAAAAAAAAAAAAGAGTCCTACACTCCAGCACTACTTTCTCTCCTGCTCCCTCTCTTCCCCTTCTACTCCCTCCCCTCCCCTCCCGCATGTTCTTTTCCCCTCTCCCTCTTGCTCCTGGAAAGAGGTCATTTGAGCATATTCAACTCTATAGTTTTTAGGCTTTAGAAGGGAGAGCACATGTGAAACACATTGGCGTCTGAAAAAGAATCAGACAGCAAGTCAAACATCCAGTACACAGAGACAGGAAAGGATGTGTTTTAACCATCAACCAGGAACTGGTAAACAAAGCCTCATCTTTACACTGATCTGAGGAAACACACACTACCGTACTGTACATGCCTCTAGCCTCGACCAGCTGATCGAACTTCTGGTCCGATTATTACAGCATTACGTTAAAACAAGAGTGTGTCTGGCCATATAGAATAACCATTTCCTGCAGAGTTTCTAAATATGGTCAACATTGTACGGGAAACCGGAACTGACGCAAAGAACAGCTTAGGCGATTTTACCAACCGGTACCGGTAATTATTTATGATCTGTAGCTAATCTCTACTTCTGTTGATTGTTCTTACTCTAAAATTGATCAATTACAGAGATGGTGAAAGTGATTTAATCAAAAATGCATGATTCAAAGATAGTGTTTAACACATATTTGATCTCTGTGTCTAAAACCTTCAACTGACTTGTCAGAATCGACAAATGAAAAACAGATAGGAAACATGAAAACATAAAAAGTAAAATCACAACACATGGAAAAAGAGAATGAAAGGAGATGAAAACTAACCAATGAATGGAAAGTGGAAGTGAGGAGAAAGGAAGGGCAAGGGTTTACAGACACATAGGCATTTTCTTCCTCTTTTCTTTTTCTTGTTTGGCAAGACGGCGCTTCATGTCGTCCGGCAGGCGCTCGTAGCAGTGTTTACACACAGGCTTCAGATCCACCTCTACAAACTTATCCCTGGTAGGACCAGGAGGGAGGAGGAGAGAGGAAGAGGAAGGATATGGACAGACAAACAGGGACAAGTGAAACAGAGGGACAGAGAGAATATAGGAATACACAGGTAGATGGAAAAGCTACAGGTACAGTGTAACAGGTATAGTAGAGACAGATGAGAGACAGAGAAGGACAGTGCTAACGCTTCACAAACCTCTCAAATATTGTCTGGTTTTAGACTGTGTGGTGTTGGATTCTAGTTTGAAATACTTGCTATACTAGAAGTTAATGGTTACATGTATGAGGAATGTATATGGTGGGGTCAATGGAGGCTGGATAAGAGCCATGGGCCTGGAACGTTACTTAGTAAGGGAAAAGGCAATCACATGGTTGCGGTCACTAATAAGGGTAGCTGTGGATTAGCTGGTGGAGGTCAGGTCATATGAAGGGAGAAGGAACAGTTTATTACCCACATCCCTTAACTTCCTGCCTAGCAACAAAGATGTGTTCAGAGAAAAGCAGGGGACTTCGCCTAAAGGAGAGTATATGTGCTGGTGGAAACATGTCTTTGTCTTATGCGGCTGTGTGACCCAGTGGATGAATGAACTTGGTTGGAGTTTAACTATGTTATTTAGAACTTAACAGTGGGATCACAGGATGTTTTTGCTATGTTAACAGTCAGCCTGACTTACTTTAGGGTGAGCTTGGTGTTGCAGGTGGAGCAGGCGAAGCAGTTGACACACCATGCCTTGTTCAGGGCTGACACCACTGGAACACACAACACAAACACGCACTTCATAACAAGTAATGCATACACTAACATGACATACAATATTTTTAATATGACAATATTAGATGATGAAATATAACATCATACCATCACCCTCAATGACACGGTTGCAGTGGTAGCAGACATCTCCAAAGAGCTGTAGAAGAGGAGGGGAGGAGTCAAAGGCCTCACAAATAACTTGTTTACAAATGACAATTTACTTAAATGTCTACAGTATTTTGATTCATCAGTACCAATAATATAGAGCTAAATACTGTACATTTATACATCTACCACTAGATGGCCCCATAGAACTAAACATGACTGGAGGTCTCATTTACATTACATACAGCAAGATGCAATCATTCTCATCAGGCTCATATTCATGTTCAAACATTTGTTCAAAGATAAATAGACTATAGTGCCTGGATTGGATAAAGTTACTGAGTAGAGATGTGATTGTGCGACTTCTCTTTCCTTGGGCTGTGTGCAGCCTTCCCCTACATTACCTGGTTGTAGTGAGTCTCACAGTAGGCCAGTCCTTTGCGTTCGTAGTGGCGATGGCCCAGGAAGGGTTTCTCACACTTAGCACACACAAAATGCTGCAAACACACACAACATGGCCCCACACAACAGGTTAGTACAGACAGACCAGCATAGGTCAGTTCAATCCAGTTCCGTCGAGCTCAGTTCAGACCTATTAAGAGTCAGACCAGACCAGTCTAGTCTGAGATTAGTGGGTTCAGAGGGCAGCAGCAGGGCAGGAGCACCCCCCTTGTGAAGCACTCACCCCTACAGACAGACAGGAGCCTTGTGTGTGTGTGTGTGTGTGTGTGTGTGTGTGTGTGTGTGTGTGTGTGTGTGTGTGTGGTTCCACCAGGGGGCACAATGGAGCACAGACAGAGCGGACAGGATGCAGCCAGAACAGGTCTCCTAACTAACCCCTCACCATGTTAAAGTGTTTTTCACAGTAGGCGTGGTCCCCACGCTCATAATACGGGTGGCCGTGAAACGGACGTTCACACAGAGCACACACATGGTGCTGCAGGAGGGAGGGAGGAGCGATAACAAGTAGGAGAAAAGTAGAGAGGAAAGAAGGCAGCAGAGATATGAATAGAGGAGAGGCAGAGGGAAAGAAAGAGGAAGGATGTCCTCCATTCTGAGATAGTCCAAACATGACCACAGAAATGATATGAGAGCAGGGAAGAAATACCACAGAGGAGGCTAGAATAACATTCATTCCACATACAAACTCCCTTGAACACATTTCTACTTTGATGTTCTGAACAATTATAGTTATTCAGAGAGAATGAAAGAAAGCAGGGCATACCGAAGAATATAAAAGTATTCTGCTTTGTAATAATCACATAATGGCTACAAAATAAAATATATAATAATATACAATACATTTAAATCTAAATGTTCTGTTTATAACATTGCAACCTTCAGAACAGTAGTGATGTGCAGTTTGTGAACGATTTGTTCTTTAACTCTTTTTACTGACTCAAAAGCCATGATTCATTTTCAGAGTAACTTGTTCAATTGGCATTGGTTTGACTTTCTGGCCGCTATGACTCCTACAGCAGGATTGAAACACACTCCTCCGGTCCTACGGCTCCAGAGATGTGCTCCGACCTACAACTGAGTCCAAAGATTTGTTCTTATAACAAGTTGAAAAGACGAGTCAGTATAAAGAGCCGAACTTCCCATCACTACTGAATAGGTCCATATTGTAGGAGTGATGTCATCATACCTCGACGTGCCACTGCTTGCCCATGGCATTGACCACGCGGCCCTCGATGGGTCTCCTGCAAGCACCACAGATGGGAACACCCATCTTGTCATGGCAGGGCAGGCAGTACAGCTCTCCCTTCAGCTCCCTGGCATCAGCAGTCAGCTCCTTACTACAGGGGAGATGAGGGACCATTACATCATCACTTACTACATCACTCTTTCCCATTGTTTTGGAAAACAAAGATATTGTTTTAGCTAGATCCGTTTTGAATACTGACAGTGATCAATCAATTAATGTCCGGCACAGCCAGAAGAGGACTGGCCACCCCACATAGCCCGGTTCCTCTCTAGGTTTCTTCCTAGGTTTTGGCCTTTCTAGGGAGTTTTTCCTAGCCACCGTGCTTTTACACCTGCATTGTTTGCTGTTTGGGGTTTTAGGCTGGGTTTCTGTACAGCACTTTGAGATATCAGCTGACGTACGAAGGGCTATATAAATAAATTTGATTTGATTTGTTAGTGACCTGAGACACCAGGTTACCCAGGTAGAATAGCTCAAATTAAGACTAAAAGCAAGTGCTAAAATCTAAAACCAGTAGATATTGCAGCCCCTGAGTAACGGAGTAGTGAAGAATTGTAACAGTGGAATGCTGCTGACCACACCTCTCTTCTCAATTTGTGATATTCAATGTGTTAGTATGAGTCATCACGGAGCCAGCTCCTTGCCTAATCTGGTGTTCCCTGGTGCGTGTTCCCTGTGTGTGTGTGTGATGCTGACTATGCTTCTTTTGTTTAGCATCCTGCCAACAGTGTGTCCCTCTATGCTTTCTGGTCTTGGTGAGTCCTACCTTACTAGGGGATAGTAAGTGCACTGTATTCAAAACACAAACCCAGTGGCAGTGATAGGAAGTCAGTGCAGGCGACTCATTCCCCTGACTGAATACTCATTATCACAACCTCTGCCTCAAGCATGGGACAGGCTGACAGCTGTAGGTTTGTTTAAGAACAGACAGTCTTACAGGAAAGGTTTGGTTAGATTGGAGTTGCCTCTCAACTGCCATCTAAAAGAGCTACTCAGATAATCATTCTTCTATCGTCACTCACTCCCTCTCTGCTCTTCTTCCCTCTGCTCTCTTCCTCCATCTCTCCCTGCCCTCTTCCTCCCTCCCTGCTCTTCCTCCCTTTCGTCTCCCCTTTGGCTGACTTTACAAGGGTAAACACTAGTGACCCCAACCCGGAGGAGTCCCACCCTGCTACAGAGAACAAACCCTGTCTATAACAGCTCTTGAGTTTCTACCACTGACAGGCTACAGTACGTGTATAGGTTGCATAGACGTTAGTGGAGAAGTTGTGTTTATACTAGGTTGTGTAGAAGTTGAGTAAAGATAAGTTAGTGGTTATATACAGACCACTAGGTTTCTGTAGCAGGTGTGTTAAGTTAGTGTGGTGATTTAGCTTGTATGCAGGTTGTATAAATATTGGGTTTTGGTTGTGTAGTGGTTGTATACAAAGTTGTATGTGAGTTGTTTCAAGTGGTGTAAAGTACTTAAGTAAAAATACTTTAAAGTACTAAAGTCATTTTTTTGGGTACCTGTACTCTACTATATATATATATATATATATTTTTTTTTTTTGACAACTTTTACTTTACTACATTCCTAAATAAAATAATGTGCTTTTTACTTCATACATTTTTGTTGACTCCCAAAAGTACTCATTACATTTTGAATGCTTAGCATGACAGGAAAATGGTCCAATTCACGCACTTATCAAGAGAACATCCCTAAATGGATGTCAGAGTGTTGGGCGTGTGCCGCTGGCTATCCATAAATTAAAAAAATTAAAAAGAATAGAGCTGTCTGGTTTGATTAATAAAAGGAATTTGAAATAATTTATAAGTATATTTGAGCTATTACGTTTACTTTTCATACCTAAGTAGATTTAAAACCAAATACTTTTAGACTCAAGTAGTATTTTACTGGGTGACTCACTTTTACTTGAGTCATTTTCTATGAAGTTATCTTTACTTTTACTCAAGTATGACAATTGGGTAATTTTTTCACTACTGGTTGTTTCTATATTGTTCGCATGTGTACCCGCAGTTGTTGCAGTTGAAGTGGTCGGGGTGGTAAGGGTCGTTCTTGAACAGCAGCGGCTGCTCCTCGATGATGGCGTGGCACTTCTGACAGATGTACTTCCCCAGACCACGGGCCTTCTCACGGTTATGACACGGGCGACACAGGTGTCTGAGGGAGAGAGATACATGATAATAAAGAATGAGATCAGCCTGACCCAGAGGGAGAAATGATGTTGCTACATTCAGTGGTGTGTATTCATGGATATCAAGGGAAGCCAGGCTTCCTCAAAAAATGTACCAAGAAAAATATTTGTTTTTTTTGTCTCTCTGTGTTTCAAAATTATCCTTCAATTAATAAGAGACAATGTATCTGACCAGAGAAGGCATCTGAGCGAGCGAAACAGTGCCCATCTGTTTCTGTATGAGTAGGTCATCTATCTGATGCTGTCTGGTCCAAAAGAGGATGACATTGTTGCCGCCCAAAGCACTGAATGCAAGGGAAGCCAGTGAGCATTTCCAATCCAACCCACATGCATCACATACAACAGGTGTAGGTAGACCTTACCGTGAAATGTTCACTTACAAGCCCTTAACCAACAATGCAGTTCAACAAATAGGAGTTAAGAAAATATTCACTAAATAAACTAAAGCAAAAACAAAGTAACACAATAACGAGGCTATATACACTGGGCTATATACACTGGGCTATATACACTGGGCTATATACACTGGGCTATATACACTGGGCTATATACACTGGGCTATTCCCCAGTGATTACACCCATGCACCGCTAATGGCTACATTAAAACTGTTGTGGGGTGTAAACAGTGTTAGGGATTTCTCCTTGCTTTCTAAAAGCTATGAAGTGGAAAAGTTGCTGTCCCCTGGTGTTAGATCAGTAATGGCTGAACAATGATCCAGCCCAAGTCTTTGGACTGACCTGCCGGCGTTCTTGACGAAGCCCACGTCAGCCAGCACAGCCTGGCAGAGGTCACAGCAGAAACAGTCAGGGTGCCAACTGTTGTTCATCGCCTTGATCACACGACCAATGATAAACTCCCCTGGGAGGAGAAGGAAGAGAAGAAGGAAGTCAGGGACAACACACTGGCAACACTATAACATCCCCCGTGCACACACATATCCACCTGTTAATGTTAGGGCCGGGACAATACCAGTATCGCAATAAACGTTAGTATGGTGGAAAATGTATTTAGGAAAACAGCCCTAATGTTGGAAACAAACTATTTTTACCCAAAGCTAACGCACACACTATTTTACATACAGCAGGCTTTTAAAATGACCAAAAAGTTTGGTCTGCTTTGTGTTGTCATTTTTGCCAAGTAAAAAAATATTGCGATACTGGTACCGTCCCGGCCCTAGTTCATTTAGACAGAAAAACAATGGGCGGTAGAAGTCTACACAGTTGTGTCTAGAGCTCAAGGTGAGGGAAGCAGGGTTAAAAGGAGACCAAACATGACCTTCACACAACACAAACGTGTGTAACACACACACACACACACACACACACACACACACACACACACACACACACACACACACACACACACACACACACACACACACACACACACACACACACACACACACACACACACACACACACACACACACACCTTGCTGGCCTTCTAGACAGAGTTCCCGTCCAGTGTCTGTGTTCTTTTGTCCATCTTAATCTTTTATTTTTATTGGCCAGTCTGAGATATGGCTTTTTCTTTGCAACTCTGCCTAGAAGGCCAGCATCCCAGAGTCACCTCTTCACTGTTGATGCAGAGACTGGTGTTTTGCGGGTACTATTTAATGAAGCCGCCAGTTGAGGACCTGTGAGGTGTCTGTTTCTCAAACTCGACACTAATGTACTTGTCCTCTTTCTCAGTTGTGCACCGGGGCCTCAACTAGTCTAAAGAATCGTCAAACTAGTCTATAGAAGGCCCGTTTATTGCTTCTTCTTTCTTTCAGCTGTAATAACATAATTGCAAAAGGGTTTTCTAATGGTCAATTAGCCTTTTAAAATTATCAACTTGGATTAGCTAACACAACGTGCCATTGGAACACAGGAGTGATGGTTGCTGATAATGGGCCTCTGTACGCCTATGTAGATATTCCATAAAAACACTGCCGTTTCCAGCTACAATAGTCATTAACAACATTAACAATGTCTACACTGTATTTCTAATCAATTTGATATGATTTTAAATTTACAAAAAATTGCTTTTCTTTCAAAAACAAGGACATTTCTAAGTGACCTCAAACTTTTGAACGGTACTATATACAGTGGGGGCAAAAAGTATTTAGTCAGACACCAATTGTGCAAATTCTCCCACTTAAAAGATGAGAGGCCTGTAATTTTCATCATAGGTACACTTCAACTATGACAGACAAAATGAGAAGGAAAAAAATCCAGAAAATCACATTGTAGGACTTTAAATTAATTTATTTGCAAATTATGGTGGAAAACAAGTATTTGGTCAATAACAAAAGTTTCTCAATACTTTGTTATATACCCTTTGTTGGCAATGACAGAGGTCAAATGTTTTCTCTAAGTCTTCACAAGGTTTTCACACAATGTTGCTGGTATTTTGACCCATTCCTCCATGCAGATCTCCTCTAGAGCAGTGATGTTTTGAGGCTGTTGCTGGGCAACACAGACGATCAACTCCCTCCAAAGATTTTCTATGGGGTTGAGATCTAGAGACTGGCTAGGCCACTCCAGGACCTTGAAATGCTTCTTACGAAGCCACTCCTTCATTGCCCGGGCGGTGTGTTCGGGATCATTGTCATGCTGAAAGACCCAGCCACGTTTCATCTTCAATGCCCTTGCTGATGGAAGGAGGTTTTCACTCCATTCATTCTTTCCTTTACATGGATCAGTCGTCCCGGTCCCTTTGAAGAAAAACAGCCCCAAAGCATGATGTTTCCACCCCCATGCTTCACAGTAGGTATGGTGTTCTTTGGATGCAACTCGGCATTCTTTGTCCTCCAAACACGACGAGTTGAGTTTTTACCAAAAAGTTCTACTTTGGTTTCATCTGACCATATGACATTCTCCCAATCTTCTTCTGGATCATCCAAATGCTCTCTAGCAAACTTCAGACGGGCCTGGACATGTACTGGCTTAAGCAGGGTGACACGTCTGGCACTGCAGGATTTGAGTCCCTGGTGGCGTAGTGTGTTACTGATGGTAGGCTTTGTTACTTTGGTCCCAGCTCTCTGCAGGTCATTCACTAGGTCCCCCTTTGTGGTTCTGGGATTTTTGCTCACCGTTCTTGTGATCATTTTGACCCCACGGGTGAGATCTTGCGTGGAGCCCCAGATCGAGGGAGATTATCAGTGGTCTTGTATGTCTTCCATTTCCTAATAATTGCTCCTACAATTGATTTCTTCAAACCAAGCTGCTTTCCTATTGCAGATTCAGTCTTCCCAGCCTGGTGCAGGTCTACAATTTTGTTTACATTTACATTACATTTAAGTCATTTAGCAGACGCTCTTATCCAGAGCGACTTACAAATTGGTGCATTCACCTTATGACATCCAGTGGAACAGTCACTTTACAATAGTGCATCTAAATCTTAAAGGGGGGGTGAGAAGGATTACTTTATCCTATCCTAGGTATTCCTTAAAGAGGTGGGGTTTCAGGTGTCTCCTGAAGGTGGTGATTGACTCCGTTGTCCTGGCGTCGTGAGGGAGTTTGTTTCACCATTGGGGGGCCAGAGCAGCGAACAGTTTTGACTGGGCTGAGCGGGAACTGTACTTCCTCAGTGGTAGGGAGGCGAGCAGGCCAGAGGTGGATGACCGCAGTGCCCTTGTTTGGGTGTAGGGCCTGATCAGAGCCTGGAGGTACTGAGGTGCCGTTCCCCTCACAGCTCCGTAGGCAAGCACAATGGTCTTGTAGCGGATGCGAGCTTCAACTGGAAGCCAGTGGAGAGAGCGGAGGAGCGGGGTGACGTGAGAGAACTTGGGAAGGTTGAACACCAGACGGGCTGCAGCGTTCTGGATGAGTTGTAGGGGTTTAATGGCACAGGCAGGGAGCCCAGCCAACAGCGAGTTGCAGTAATCCAGACGGGAGATGACAAGTGCCTGGATTAGGACCTGCGCCGCTTCATGTGTGAGGCAGGGTCGTACTCTGCGGATGTTTCTGGTGTCCTTTGACTGCTCTTTGGTCTTGGCCATAGTGGAGTTTGGAGTGTGACTGTTTGAGGTTGTGGACAGGTGTCTTTTATACTGATAACAAGTTCAAACAGGTGCCATGAATACAGGTAACAAGTGGAGGACAGGGGAGCCTCTTAAAGAAGAAGTTACAGGTCTGTGAGAGCCAGAAATCTTGCTTGTTTGTAGGTGACCAAATACTTATTTTCCACCATCATTTGCAAATAAAGTCATTAAAAATCCTACAATGTCATTTTCTAGATTTTCTTCCCCTAATTTTGTCTGCCATAGTTGAAGTGTACCAATGATGAAAATTACAGGCCTCTCATCTTTTTAAGTAGGAGAACTTGCACAATTGGTGGCTGACTAAATACTTTTTTGCCCCACTGTATATTATTTTGTTTCATTCACACCTGCACTGTTGGAGCTTAAGAATTTCACTGTACACTGCAACTACATCTGCAACCCTGTGCATGTGACTACATAACAATCTAATGGAATGCTGCTGTGTAGGTGCAGTTCCTGTACTCACCACATTGGTGACAGCAGGGAGCAAACAACATCTGGAAGTCGTGCTCGCAGTACTTCCTGCCCTCAAACTGCAAGAAAAAAGTTAGGTTCAATATACACTGCTCAAAAATAAATAAAGGGAACACTAAAATAACACATCCTAGATCTGAATTAATGAAATATTCTTATTAAATACTTTTATCTTTACATAGTTGAATGTGCTGACAACAAAATCACACAAAAATGATCAATGGAAATCAAATTTATCAACACATGGAGGTCTGGATTTGGAGTCACACTCAAAATTAAAGTGGAACACCACACTACAGGCTGATCCAACTTTGATGTAATGTCCTTAAAACAAGTCCAAATGAGGCTCAGTAGTGTGTGTGGCCTCCATGTGCCTGTATGACCTCCCTACAATGCCTGGGCATGCTTCTGATGAGGTGGTGGATGGTCTCCTGAGGGATCTCCTCCCAGACCTGCACTAAAGCATCCGCCAACTCCTGGACAGTCTGTGGTGCATGGATGGAGCGAGACATGATGTCCCAGATGTGCTCAATTGGATTCAGGTCTGGGGAACGGGCGGGCCAGTCCATAGCATCAATGCCTTCCTCTTGCAGGAACTGCTGACACACTCCAGCCACTTGAGGTCTAGCATTGTCTTGCATTAGGAGGAACCCAGGGCCAACCGCACCAGGATATTGTCTCAGAAGGGGTCTGAGGATCTCATCTCGGTACCTAATGGCAGTCAGACTACCTCTGGCGAGCACATGGAGGGCTGTGCGGCCCCCCAAAGAAATGCCACCCCACACCATGACTGACCCACCGCCAAACCGGTCATGCGGGTTGATGTTGCAGGCAGCAGAACGTTCTCCACGGCGTCTCCAGACTCTGTCACGTCTGTCACGTGCTCAGTGTGAACCTGCTTTCATCTGTGAAGAGCACAGGGCGCCAGTGGAAAATTTGCCAATCTTTGTGTTCTCTGGCAAATGCCAAACGTCCTGCACGGTGTTGGGCTGTAAGCACAACCCCCACCTGTGGACATCGGGCCCTCATACCACCCTCATGGAGTCTGTTTCTGACCGTTTGAGCAGACACATGCACATTTGTGGCCTGCTGGAGGTCATTTTGCAGGGCTCTGGCAGTGCTACTCCTTGCACAAAGGTGGAGGTAGCGGTCCTGCTGCTGGGTTGTTGCCCTCCTACGGCCTCCTAAACGTCTCCTGATGTACTGGCCTGTCTCCATGCTCTGGACACTACGCTGACAGACACAGCAAACCTTCTTGTTACAGCTCGCATTGATGTGCCATCCTGGATGAGCTGCACTACCTGAGCCACTTGTGTGGGTTGTAGACTCCGTCTCATGCTACCACTAGAGTGAAAGCACCGCCAGTATTCAAAAGTGACCAAAACATCAGCCAGGAAGCATAGGAACTGAGAAGTGGTCTGTGGTACCACCTGCAGAACCACTCCTTTATTGGGGGTGTCTTGCTAATTGCCTATAATTTCCACCTGTTGTCTATTCCATTTGCACAACAGCATGTGACATTTATTGTAAATCAGTGTTGCTTCCTAAGTGGACAGTTTGATTTCACAGAAGTGTGATTGACTTGGAGTTACATTGTGTTGTTTAAGTGTTCCCTTAATTTTTTTGAGCAGTGTAATTTAGGTGTAGTCTGGATGGGCTGCCGGGAAAGCAACTGTTGTCTTACAGTCAGAAAATACATGAACATCTTATTTTAGAAGTCACAGTCTATGTATTTCTGGATCAATCAATACAGAACATAAGCATCAGAACCAGTCATTGATTAGAACATACGGTAGGCATAGATACACCTGTACCTCTACAGATCTGTCTGTGGCTTTGATCTCCCTTTCAGGGAAGAGCTCTGGGATCCCTAGGGTCAGCTGGATGTGTCTGGCCTCCTGTCTATTCTGCTGGCCACTGACCAGACAGACAAGCCTCTAATGGGCCAGTAATGCATTGGGCGGAGTGCTGTGAGTTCAATCCAGCTAATTCACTATACCTAATATTGAATTTGTGACAGGAGGGAGGCTAATGCAATAATTAATCTCTAAGACAAGGGACTTAGGGTTATTTCAGGCTGGGCAATGTATATGATGGGATGGGTGAGAGGGAGAGGTATAGAAGAAGAGAGGGACTGATGGTGAGAGGGTATGATGGTGAGATGGAGCGAGGGTATGATGGTGAGAGGGTATGATGGTGAGATGGAGCGAGGGTATGATGGTGAGAGGGTATGATGGTGAGATGGAGCGAGGGTATGATGGTGAGAGGGAGCGAGGGTATGATGGTGAGAGGGAGCGAGGGTATGATGGTGAGAGGGAGCGAGGGTATGATGGTGAGAGGGTATGATGGTGAGAGGGAGAGGTATAGAAGAAGAGAGGGACTGATGGTGAGAGGGTATGATGGTGAGATGGAGCGAGGGTATGATGGTGAGAGGGAGCGAGGGTATGATGGTGAGAGGGTATGATGGTGAGAGGGAGAGGTATAGAAGAAGAGAGGGACTGATGGTGAGAGGGTATGATGGTGAGAGGAAGAGGTATAGAAGAAGAGAGGGACTGATGGTGAGAGGGTATGATGGTGAGAGGAAGAGGTATAGAAGAAGAGAGGGACTGATGGTGAGAGGGAGAGAAGATATGATGGTGAGAGGGAGAAGGGTGAGAAGGGTGAGGGTATGATGGTGAGAGGGAGAGAATGGAAAGAAGGTATGATGGTGAGAGGGAGAGAAGGGAAAGAGGGTATGATGGTGAGAGGGAGAGAGTGTATGATGGTGAGAGGGAGAGAAGGGAAAGAGGGTATGATGGTGAGAGGGAGAGAAGGAAAGAGGGTATGATGGTGAGAGGGAGAGAGTGTATGATGGTGAGAGGGAGAGAAGGGAAAGAGGGTATGATGGTGAGAGGGAGAGAAGGGAGAGCGGGTATGATGGTGAGAGGGAGAGAAGGGAGAGGGGGTATGATGGTGAGAGAGAGAGAAGGGAAAGAGGGTATGATGGTGAGAGGGAGAGAAGGGAAAGAGGGTGACAGGGGTAACGTAAGAGAATGTCACCTCATAGAAGAGACCTTCGGGGAACTGTTGGAAGCATTGAGCACAGACGAAGCATCCCTCATGGTACAGCTCCCCGTTGCTATTGACGATCTTCTCCGCCGGGGCAAAGCCACTCTTACAGCGCTCACACATCGCATTGGCCAGGGCATTGGCCATGTTGCTGAGAGAGGTGAGAAAGGGGGCGAGAGTTATCTTGAGTATCCTTTTCTCTTTTCTAATAAAGGGAAAGAACAAGTAATTGAGTAAAGTCACAATGTAGAACCCTCTTGGCAAGGTTTTGTCAGCAGCCACACCACAGCTGAAGCACATCCATCACCCATCGTACAGAAATAATAGTTTCTCTGACACAACACACCCAGCTAGAGGCTGTATTCAGAGTTTGGATATCAGGGTGGGGGAAATGAGTGAGCTGAGATCACACACATTCCTTCACACACACACATGGATTCTCAGGTCAGTTCCCACAGTAACCCCTGGTGTTTGTTGGTCCGTCTCTGCACACCATCGCTTCAGGCGAAGAAGGAAAAGCAGGACAATCTAGATGCTGTGTTTTGAGAAACAGGGAGATGCGCCCTCCCATGTGTCCTGAATTAACACATACTGTACCAACAGAGATGCACGTTGTATAGTCACGTGAGTGAGTGAGTGAGTGAGTGAGTGAGTGAGTGAGTGAGTGAGTGAGTGAGTGAGTGAGTGAGTAGCCCAATCAGAGCCAATATTGCACAAACCCTGCCAAGGAACACCAGGTTCAAAAACTGTTTAAATTGGAACTTAGTGAAAGGTATGTGAGAGACTCTGTGTACAGTATGTGTGTGCAGGGAGGAGAGAGGAGAGAATTAGTTCAAATAAGGGCATCTCTCTCCATCTCAGAGCTACAGGGCAGCCTGTTACTCCTGGTCACACACAAACTCAAGCCCACGTTCATGTCACCAGACTTAATGGGTAAATTAGGGGGTTTTCAATGACAGCCAGGGAGTTGTCTCTCCAAACAGCCTGTTGTTATTAGTCACACTGAACAAAATGAAAGGAGAGAGAGGGGGCAGGAGGAGGAGGAGGGAGGGCTGCTTTGTTTAAAAGGTCAGAATTCCAATGTGTGTCCAGGAGAAACACATGCTCACACAAGAAGGCAAACTCCCCAACTACATGACCAAAAGTATGTGGACACCTGCTCGTTGAACATCTCATTACAAAATCATGGGCATTAAAATGGAGTCGAAAAGTGGAAATCAATCCCAGAACAACAGCAAAGGACCTTGTGAAGATGCTGGAGGACACAGGTACAAAAGTATCTATATCCACAGTAAAACGAGTCCTATATCGACATAAGCTGAAAGGCCGCTCAGCAAGGAAGAAGCCACTGCTCCAAAACCGCCATAAAAAAGCCAGACTATGGTTTATACTTCCAAAGTTTTGGCAAGTTGTGGCAAGGACAACAATGTCAAGGTATTGGAGTGGCCATCACACAGCCCTGACCTCAATCCTATAGAACATTTGTGGGCAGAACTGAAAAAGTGTGTGTGAGCAAGGAGGCCTACAAACCTGACTCAGTTACACCAGCCCTGTCAGTCAGGAGGAATGGGCCAAAATTCACCCAACTTATTGTGGGAAGCTTGTGGAAGGCTACCCGAAATGTTTGACTCAAGTTAAAGAATTTAAAGGCAATGCTACCAAATACTAATTGAGTGTATGTAAACTTCTAACCCACTGGGAATGTGATGAAAGAAATAAAAGCTGAACAAAATAATTCTCTACTATTATTCTGACATTTCATTCTTAAAATAAAGTGGTGATCCTAACTGACCTAAGACAGGGAATTTTACTAGGATTAAATTTCATGAATTGTGAAACAGAGTTTGAATGTATTTGGCTAAGGTGTATGTAAACTTCCGACTTCAACTGTAGATGTTGGAACACTCCTGTGGGGACTTGCTTCCATTCAGCCACAATAGGTTGGGTCCAGATGCTGGGAGGTTAGGCCTGACTCCCACATGTCACTCCAATTAATTCCAAAGGTGTTCGATGGGGTTGAGTTCAGGGCTCTGTGCAGGCCAGTCAAGTTCTTCCACACCAATCTCGATAAATAATTTCCGTATTGACCTCGCTCTGTGCACGGGGACATTATCATGCTGAAACAGGAAAGGGCCTTCTTCAAACTGTTGCCACAAAGTTGGAAGCACAGAATCATCTAGAATGTCATTGTATGCTGTAGTGTTAAGGATTTCCCTCCAGTGGAACTAAGGAGCCTAGCCCGAACCATGAAAAACAGCCCCAGACCATTATTTATCCTCCACCAAAGTTTACAGTTGGCGCTATGCATTGGGGCAGGTAACTCTCTCCTGGCATCAGCCAAACCCAGATTCTTCCATCGGACTGCCAGATGGTGAAGCGAGATTCATCACTCCAGAGAACACGTTTCCACTGCTCCAGCGTTCAATGGTGGCTAGCTTTACACCACTCCAGCTGACACTTGGCATTGCGCATGGTGATCTTAGGCTTGTGTGCGGCTTCTCGGGCCATGGAAACCCATTTCATGAAGCTCCCGACAAACAGTTCTTGTGCTAATAGTTCTTGTGCTAGTTCCAGAGGCAGTTTGGAACTCGGTAGTGAGTGTTGCAACCGAGGACAGACTATTTATATGCGCTACGCAGTTCAGCACTCGGCGGCACTCGTCCCGTTCTGTGAGCTTTGTGTGGCCTACCACTTTGCAGCTAGACGTTTCCTCTTCACAATAACAGTACTTACAGTTGACCAGGGCAGCTTTAGCAGGGCAGACATTTTGGAAAGATTGTCACATTGTCAGAAAGGTTAGGAACTTTGAAAGTTACTGAGCTCTTCAATAAACCGGTCAGCAACGGGTATGGCTGAAATAGCAGAATCCACTAATTTTAAGGGGTGTCCACATACTTTTGAACGTGGATATAAATGCAACATGTAAAGTGATGCACAAAGATATTTGAATGCACAGAGATACCGTGACGTGATCCTGAGGCCCATTGTCGTGCATTCAGCCACCATCACCTCATGTTTCAGCATGATAATGCACTTCCCCTTGTCACAAGGATCTGTACACAATTCCTGGAAGCTGAAAATGTCCCAGTTCTTCCATGGCCTGTATACTCACCAGACATGTCAAACACTGAGCAAGTTGGGATGCTCTGGATAGACGTGTACGACAACGTGTTGCGGTTCACACCAATATCCAGCAACTTCACACATCCATCGAAGAGAAGTGGGCCTGATCAACTCTATGCAAAGGAGATATGTCACGCTGCATGAGGCAAATGGTGATCACAACAGATACTGACTGGTTTTCCACGCCCCTACATTGTTTTTAAGGTATCTGTGACCAACAGATGGCAGGGCAGCCTAGTGGTTAGAGTGTTGGACTAGTAACCGGAAGGTTGTAAGTTCAAACCCCCGAGATGACAAGGTACAAATCTGTCGTTCTGCCCCTGAACAGGCAGTTAACCCACTGTTCTTAGGCCGTCATTGAAAATAAGAATTTGTTCTTAACTGACTTGCCTAGTTAAATAAAAAAAATAAATAAATAATAATATTTGTATTCCCAGTCATGTGAAATCCATAGATTAGGACCTAATGAATTTCAATTGACTGATTTCCTTATATGAAGTGTAACTTTGAAGTTGTTGTGTTTCTATTTTGTTCAGTGTATATGGCACTGCTCTCCCCTCAGAGAGACACCCAACCTTCTTTCTCTCAATCTTGTGTCTTTCTTCCTCCCGCTCTCATCATATAGTAACTGTATATCCTACAGCAGGATCAACACTACAGTAACTCACTACATTCCAGAGCACACAGAACGTATTGTCACAAGATGTGGAATCAATGCAGACTTTCAGTCAAGCTATTCTACAGCTATCATCACACTGTGTGATGTAATGTATTTAGGTATGGGGGCCATACTGTCAGGACCCTGACGTGACATCAGACAGAAGGAGGAGTCAGACTCCCTGTTCCTGCCCTGCTGGAAGGAAGTGACAAAAGCCTCAAGCATTTCCCCATAGACAGAATGACTATTCAGTCAGTGCTGAACTACTTGGTAAATACTTCATGATACTAACTTAGTGAGTTTGTGTCACAGGGAGAGAGAGAGAGAGGGGGAGACAGAGCAGTATCATGATGTTTCACACCCCCCCCCCCCCCCACCAACCGTTGTCTCTAGTGCTCATGTTTATAAAATGACCAGGTTGTCATCACATCAGAGGGTGACAAGTCAGAGCTTCTGTTTGATTAGCCATACTAGAGTATTAATGGCTATTCTGTCCCAATGGTTGAAAGATACGGTATGGTCTGTGCTGGAGTATCTGAGGCATCGAAGGTTCAGACTTCGCCTCCCCATATATGTCAAAGCCTCACACTGAGACCCTCACTTCCTTATCGACTTGCTAATGATTAGCATTCCAGACATATTCGCTGACTTAAGCTTGTTTGAAATGTGAAACATTTTCACTGATAATATACTTTTAATGCCGACAACATTAACCCCAATGGCCAACATTATCTGAGTAACCCCCATTCTCACTATTCACAGGGGCACAACATAAAAAAGCTCACATATATTTAGCCTGCCCTCATCCCCTAGATCCCTTCCTTTCACACACACAGACGAATGCACGCACACACTGACACATAGTTATCATGCCTTCCGGCATATTTCACTTTGCATAACAAACTCCCCCAACATTAAAATAGCACAGGGTCTCTGAGCCACTGTCTACTACCTCACCATGGTATCATGACCTGGAGCATGAAACCAGCCAACTGTGTGTTCATGTCAAATAACACTTTAGAGCATTCAGATCATCAAACTGTTCCTTAGACTGCTGGAATACCAGAATTATTCACTTCCTAATACCAGAATTGTCCCTAATCATCAAACTGTTCCTAATACCAGAATTATTCACTTCCTAATACCAGAATTGTTCCTTATCATCAAACTGTTCCCAATACTAGAATTATTCTCATTCCTAACATTTCTAATACGCTTTCACAAAGGTCAATGACAGTTAATTGTGATAACCTTAAACCATAAATAAACTGAGTGGGTTTAATCCCAAAATAATGTATCCTAGTCAGATGTTATCACTGAATCACTATATCCTGTTACACACCTCCTCCCCAGTGTGTAACATGTATCCTAGTCAGATGTTATCACTGAATCACTATATCCTGTTACACACCTCCTCCCCAGTGTGTAACATGTATCCTAGTCAGATGTTATCACTGAATCACTATATCCTGTTACACACCTCCCTATATCCTGTTACACACCTCCTCCCCAGTGTGTAACATGTATCCTAGTCAGATGTTATCACTGAATCACTATATCCTGTTACACACCTCCTCCCCAGTGTGTAACATGTATCCTAGTCAGATGTTATCACTGAATCACTATATCCTGTTACACACCTCCTCCCCAGTGTGTAACATGTATCCTGGCTCCAGGACTTACAAGCGTGCGTAGAAGTCACAGAATTCCTTGTAGACTTTGACATCGCTTCGTCTCCTCTGAGACTTGGAGACAGGCAGCTCTGCCTCCCCACTGTTGGCATGACGATGACCGTTAACAGTGTGGGGTTGAGGGTCCGCCCCATTCTCCGGGATGGTGGGTGGCAGTGGCCGACTCTGGACCTGAACCTCCATAAGACACGACTCGGTAGTCCAAATACTAGTTAGTACACGCTCCCAGTCAAAGACACCCTGCCCCAGGCCTATTCTTCAAATACAGGCTCTTTCCCAAACACTCCCAGAACAATCCAAAGGGCAGGATTACTAATCCAGAGAGTCTGAGCAGCACTGAGACTGAGACTGACTGACCTGACTTCGCACAGATCCCTGATCTAACTCCCTCTTTTTCTCTCCCTTGCTCACACTCTCTCATTCCCTTTCACCCTCCCTCAACTCTCTCACTCACACACCCTGTCTCTAGATACTCTCTCTCTTGCCCTCCCTCCCTCTCTCTGTCTGTTAAGGGGTGTATCTTTCAAACTAAGAGCTCATCCAGGCAGTGGACTAGAGCAGACAGAGGTGACTGGACACACACAGTGAAGGGGAGGCTTCACGAGGTGCCTGTCAGCTCTATCTAAAAAGGGGCAGTGTATGAGTTGATGTATGAATTTATATTATTAAGTGTTTATTCTTTATTACACCGCTGAGTTGCTAAATTGGTATCCCTCAACGTTCGCATGAGAAAACGTGGTCCTGCAATTCCTTTCATTGACACTGTCCACACAATGGCCGGCCGTAACACACACATTCTCTCTGTACATTGTCACATATAGAGATACGTTGTGATTTCACAGTTCCAGGAGAGATACAGGTGGTTTGGCTCACCACATGGATCCGAGTCAGAAACCCTACAGGCGGAGTTGAGAAACTCAGTGTTTTGCTCAAGGGAGATGAGTTCTGTCATATGAACACATTATGAACAGATAAAAGTCATCTCTGCCATTTCTAATCTAGTGAATAAACACTTGTAAAAATGTAAAGTATTATTGTTATTATTATCTGCTCTATGCCATCAGAGTGATTAATAGTTGTTTATGTGGCTAAATTCATCACATCTTACAGCTGACTGCCCTCCTTAAATGAATGACTCCTACAACACCAAAAGATCAGGAGAATAAATCTACTGGAGACACTACACTCTGTAAGAAAAACTATAAGTCCAGCTGAAAACCTCTTCAATGACTTTAAAACCAAGGCAGTGTCCCAGCTCTAAATCTCAATGCTGTGTGTAGTAAGCCTGTGTCACTTTAACATGGAGCACTGTGGACATGTGCTTTAGCATGGAGCACTGTGGACATGTGTCTCTCTACAAAGTGTCAGACCATAAACCAGGAGGGCATTCCTCTCTGCTATTCAAATCTTCTGCGTGTTTCCATTATTCTACAAATAGATGCCCGGGAAAGTCTCATCTCCAAACCAGGTTCTGGCAGCTGACGCGCCAGCCCCAGTGTATGTGGGGGGCCAGCTTTACCTCCTCCTGTCCCTGGTGACAGCGGCTGGTGTGTGACTTACCGCTAGCAGGTTCAGACTCATACACAACATGGGTCCTTCTATACTCACCACTGATCCAGATAAAGAATGGATTAAAATGGTCATAGGAAACAGACTGGAAACTACTGGTGTTGACTGACAGGACAATGGGACAGAGGGCGGGACCAAAACAGGAAACACTAAGCTGCCACCCTGATTACAGCGTACGGATTGTACTGAGGAGAGGACTAGAGAGGAGTGATTCCATGTGGTCCTGTCTCCATCATTCAGGCCCTAGCCTATTCCTGAAAACACAGTTTACATTCCACAACAGGTGAAGCGTCTCTCTCGTTGACTGTTTCCTGAGAGGGAGAGACAGAAAGATGGTGAGAGGAAAATGAGAGAGAGAAAAGGGACAGAGAGAGAAGGCCTCCAGCGGGCCAAATCACTGCATTTCCCATGAAGCCTATATGGGGTGGCAGGGTAGCCTAGTGGTTAGAGCGGTGGACTAGTAACCGGAAGGTTACAAGTTCAAATCCCCCGAGCTGACAAGGTACAAATCTGTCGTTCTGCCCCTGAACAGGCAGTTAACCCACTGTTCCTAGGCCGTCATTGTTCTTAACTGACTTCCTTAGTTAAATAAAGGTAAAAAATAAATAAATAAAATGAGGAGCCGGGAGCCCAAATGGAGGTTTATTATTAGAGAGAGAGGTTGTTATGAGTTGCATGGGGGAGATGGGGGAGCACGGGGGAGATGGGGGAGCAGGGGGGGGTTGTGATCGTAGATCGTAGACGCCAGATCCACTCTACTAAAGCTGTTCACAGGCTGTAGATCCTGTCAGAACTGGAGCTTAGATTTACATGATATCTCTCCCTGAGAGGAAGAAGGCTCTTATGTCTGGAACAGAGTGAATGGAACGGCATCCAACACATGGAAACCATTGATACCATTCCACTAATTCCACTCCAGTCATTACCACAAGCACGTCCTCCCCAATTAAGGTGCCACCAACCTCCTGTGGTGTGCGCGTGCAGGGCCTGTAGTACAGCCTCTTCTGAGGCAATAGGGGAGAGTAAACAAATACAGCATCTGACTGACATACATCCAGACTGGGAGAGTGTGTGTGAGTGTTAACGTGTAAGTGAGCCAAGATGTGTGCGAATGTATAAATGTCTGTGTGTTCACTTGATATCAGTGTGGGTGTGTGTGGCCTCACCAGTAGCATTCAATTAATGAGGCCACCCAGAGGGGCTAGGGCCTAAAAATGTCCTCAGCAACTGTCACCAGCAGACAGGGTGGCTCTGGAGTGCATTCTCTGCATTGGGACATAGCTTTGCAGGACTCTAAAGAGATGCCATGGTAACAGAATGATGATGATACTCAAATTCTTCACTTTAAAAAGGTGAGAGCAAACAAAAACCAATGATTTTTTTTTAAACATACAACTCTATGCACCAGGACCACTTTCAAAAATGTCCACTGAAAATTTTACAAAACAAATATGCTTGAAGAACAGTGCCTAACCCTCTAACAAACCAACTAAATGTCCTGAATCCTGACCTGAGATCCATGCATATTACTTATCTGAGAGAAACCCTGCCCCCTGGGGGTCTGCAGTACAGAGAGGAACCCTGCCCCCTGGGGGTCTGCAGTACAGAGAGAAACCCTGCCCCCTGGGGGTCTGCAGTACAGAGAGAAACCCTGCCCCCTGGGGGTCTGCAGTACAGAGAGAAACCCTGCCCCCTGGGGGTCTGGAGTACAGAGAGAAACCCTGCCCCCTGGGGGTCTGCAGTACAGAGAGAAACCCTGCCCCCTGGGGGTCTGCAGTACAGAGAGAACCCTGCCCCCTGGGGGTCTGCTGGGTCTGGAGTACAGAGAGAAACCCTGCCCCCTGGGGGTCTGCAGGGAGAAACCCTGCCCCCTGGGGGTCTGCAGTACAGAGAGAAACCCTGCCCCCTGGGGGTCTGCAGTACAGAGAGAAACCCTGCCCCCTGGGGGTCTGCAGTACAGAGAGAAACCCTGCCCCTGGGGGTCTGCAGTACAGAGAGAAACCCTGCCCCCTGGGGGTCTGCAGTACAGAGAGAAACCCTGCCCCTGGGGGTCTGGAGTACAGAGAGAAACCCTGCCCCCTGGGGGCTGCAGTACAGAGAGAAACCCTGCCCCCTGGGGGCCTGCAGTACAGAGAGAAACCCTGCCACCTGGGTCTGAAGTACAGAGAGAAACCCTGCCCCCTGGGGGTCTGCAGTACAGAGAGAAACCCTTCCCCCTGGGGGTCTGCAGTACAGAGAGAAACCCTTCCCCCTGGGGGTCTGCAGTACAGAGAGAATCCCTGCCCCCTGGGGGTCTGCATTACAGAGAGAGACCCTTCCCCCTGGGGATCTACAGTACAGAGAGAAACCCTTCCCCCTGGGGGTCTGCAGTACAGAGAGGAACCCTTCCCCCTGGGGGTCTGCAGTACAGAGAGAAACCCTGCAACCTGGGGGTCTGAAGTACAGAGAGAAACCCTGCCACCTGGGGGTCTGCAGTACAGAGAGAAACCCTGCCCCCTGGGGGTCTGCAGTACAGAGAGAAACCCTGCCACCTGGGTCTGAAGTACAGAGAGAAACCCTGCCACCTGGGGGTCTGGAGTACAGAGAGATGACAAGAAACATTACAGGATGCAGTGGTTTAGACTGCACTGTGAGAAAATGCATCTTGTTTTGGTGATGATGATGGAGAAAAGCAGCTTTAGATGCATTTAACATCAATACAGAGAAAATACAATAATACACGCATCTGATAATGCCAAAGGAAGAATTTGCTGTGACCGAATAGGGACAGTCTGATCTTACAGCCAATATAAACATTTCTCCTCTGGGCTATATAAACTAACCCAAGCTGTGGATACATGATGAATAACAGTTTAGACAGAGGCTTAGTTAGGTATTTTGAAGGGGAAGGTATTACAAACAGTCTCTCTGGGGTTAGTTTGTCAATTTCTAGAGTAAATACTCTGATTGCCAACGTAACACAGGATCACACACAGCACTGGTAGCACGAATAAAGGAACTACATTATTTTACAGATGTGTTGTCAGACAGGCATGGTATTACGAAGTCACACTAAATAGCAGTGTAAATCACTATGGCGATGGTATTTCCTGTTGGTGAGAAATTGCAGCAAGGTTTCATTGCTCAACCAGAATACTCCACACCTGGGTCAGGGCCAGAGACAGGGTTATGCCACACCTTCAAACACACTCTCTGGCAACACCAGGCCAGGCCATCCAAACCACCCCAGATCTCCCAAGGCCCCCTCCCCAGTCGGCCCGGGCCACCTTACAAACCCTGGCTCCCAAGGAATCCTCTAATTATTTCTAAAACCAAAAGTTATTGTTGAGTTGCGATAGCCATACTGTAAACAACTGTAACTGTGTACTTTGCCCTCCCTGCCAGAGGCGAACGTTGAGTTTGACAGATATGTTTCCTAGACAAAGCTGAGGCAGTTATGTCTAAGTGAGGGCTCCGTACACAGATGAGACTGGAGCTACAGGCTAATAAGGCTGCTAGCACTAAGGAGAACGATAACGAAACAAACCCCTCTCCTGGCTGTGTCAACAGTAGACATGGTAGTGGTGAGTGGGGTAAGTTGAGCAATGTTTTTTACATTAAGCATCACTTCATCAAGAGAAATATAGTATTCTTTCTAGAAAAATATCTACATATATTTCAGGATGTTGTGTATCCATGGAAATAATCAGAATTCATGTAAACATTTCTAAAAACATAGCTTGTCCAAAAAAAAAGTGGTCTCTGGCACATGTTACCCCGGATATGGGTAAGTTAAGCCACCTACATATTTCTGTACTGAATTACAGTTGAAGTAAGAAGTTTACATACAACCACTCCACAGGTTTCTTGTTAACAAACTATAGTTTTGGCATGTCGGTTAGGACATCTACTTTGTGCATGACACAAGTCATTTTTCCAACAATTGTTTACAGACAGATTATTTCACTGTATCACAATTCTAGTGGGTCAGACGTTTACATACACTAAGTTGACTGTGCCTTTAAACAGCTTGGAAAATTCCAGAAAATGATGTCATGGCTTCATAAGCTTCTGAAAGGCTAATTGACAGCCAAGACCCCCACAAGTGTGGCTCATCCTTGGGTGCAATTTCCAAAGCCACGAATGCACCACGTTCATCTGTACAAACAATAGTACGCAAGTATAAACAACATGGGACCACGCAGCCGTCATACCGCTCAGGAAGGAGACGCGTTCTGTCTCCTAGAGATGAACACACTTTGCTGCGAAAAGTCAATCCCAGAAGAACAGTAAAGGACCTTGTGAAGATGCTGGAGGAAACCGGTACAAAAGTCTCTATATCCACAGTAAAACAAGTCATATATCAACATAACCTGAAAGGCCGCTCAGCAAGGAAGAAGCCACTGCTCCAAAACCACCAGAAAAAAAGCCAGACTAAGGTTTGCAACTGCAGATGGGGACAAAGATTGTACTTTTTGGAGAAATGTCCTCTGGTCTGACGAAACAAAAATAGGACTGTTTGGCCATAATGACCATCGTCATGTTTGGAGGATAAAGGGGGAGGCTTGCAAGCCACAGAACATCATTCCAACTGTGCATCAAGGGGGTGGCAGCATCATGTTGTGGGTGTGCTTTGCTGCAAGAGGGACTGGTGCACTTCACAAAATAGATGGCATCACGAGGAAAGGAAAATGATGTGGATATATTGAAGCAACATCAGTCAGGAAGTGAAAGCTTGGTCGCAAATGGGTCTTCCAAATGGACAATGACCCCAAGCATACTTCCAAAGTTGTCGCAAAATGGCTTAAGGACATCAAAGTCAAGGTATTGGAGTGGCCATCACAAAGCCCTGACCTCAATCCTATAGAACATTTGTGGGCAGAACTGAAAAAGCATGTGCGAGCAAGGAGGCCTACAAATCTGACTCAGTTACACTAGCTCTGTCAGGAGGAATGGGTCAAAATTCACCCAACTTATTGTGGGAAGCTTGTGGAAGGCTACCTGAAATGTTTCACCTAAGTAAAACAATTTAAAAAGGCAATGCTACCAAATACTAATTGATTGTATGTAAACTTCTGACCCCCTGGGAATGTGATGAAAGAAATAAAAGCTGAAATAAATCACTCTACTATTATTCTAACATTTCACCTTATTAAATAAAGTGGTGATCCTAACTGACCTAAGACGGGGACTTTTTACTAGGATTAAATGTCAGGACTTGTGAAAAACAGAGTTTAAATGTATTTGGCTAAGGTGTATGTAAACTTCCCACTTACTCTGTAAGTATTACCACTACCTTTTTTCTATCTTTATTTCCCAAACACAATTCAACATAATCGCTTTTTGGTCTTTTAATAATTTGAACAGAGGCTTGACGCCTAACAAACACTTTGTACTTTTTGAAACACTTTAAACACAGGCCAGGCCCCTTGCATTACACCTGGGAAGAAAACACTTACATTTGCTCAACTTAGTCCGTGAAATGATGACCTCTTTATAAATATTTGGTCAAATGATTAATTTGGTGGACGGTTTCCTAGAAACGAATGCGGCTCAACTTACCCCACTCTCCCCTAATGGAGAAATGTAAAGGCTGTAGTTGCATTACATGCTACACAACAAGGGGAAAACCTGTGGCTGTACACCTCAAACAAACGGAACAGAAAAGTGGAAGAAAGTAGAATGTACCTGGTCTTTTTAGACATGTTAGTTATTTTTGTGCAAAGTATGTCACACATTAACCTCCCTGTTTTGCTTTTGTTCCCAACGTCCATAAAACCTCAGCCCTGCCCCTCTGCCCTACTGGCATCATTTCAGAGTTTAATTTCCTGCTGAGGGCTGAGTGAAAGGAGGGAGGGAGGGTTTGGGAGGATGTGTGGCAGCCTGGGATGTGATCCGTGTGTTTGTGGGTCATATGTGAAGGACAAAAAGCAGGGACACACCACTACAACCAATGATGTCACAGCACAGAGACCAGGTGACCTCATGTTCTGTTACTAGCTCAGCTCTGCTGACATAGCACTTCAGTGCATCATGTTTAGCGGTGAAGGCTGGTGTGTGTGTTTGTGATATGACATGTCTGTCTGACCCTTGGGAGAGATGCAGACCTCTAATCACAGCAGGATCAGGGACAAAGAAAGGGGGAGGGTGGGTAGAGAGACCGAAGGAGAGGGAAAAAAAGTGTTGTCGTCACGTACACAGGATAGGTGCAGTGAAATGTGTTGTTTTACAGGGTCAGCCATAGTAGTGTGGTGCCCCTGGACCAAATTAGGGTTAAGTGCCTTGCTCAAGGGCACATTGACAGATTTTTCACCTTATCGGCGCTAGTATTTAAACCAGCGACCTTTTGGTTACTGGCCCAACACAAACCCCTAGGCTACCTGCCACTCTATGGAAAGGTAGAAGCCTGGAGAGAAAGAGAGCAGGAAGAGATTGACAGAGAGAATGGGGATGTTCTATTCCAAAGTTGGTACCTTGTTTTAAAAACAGCCTCTCTTTTTCCCCTTTGAACATGCCTATCGGTAGGTATTGTTGGAACAGTGAGGACATTCATTAGTCTGATTCCATTGCAAAATGTTTTATCTGTTGAAAAATGGTTTGCAATGGAAACCGTTTACTTTATGAACCAAAAAGAAGCACATAGCAAACGGAACAAAACTGGAAGGGACTTACCTGAATTTGTCCAATAGAAACTCTTGTTTTGTTTGCAAATGTTATAGGTTTGGAGTAAACGGTTTCCGCTGAAAAATGTGTTGCTGTTCTAAACCCCCCTCAGACAGGATCCACACACAACCCATTACCAAAATGTACATACACGTTGTCTAAACAGACGGTTACTCCATGAATATCACTCTGAAATAAGGCGCTGTAAAAAAGTCGATATACCAGAATATGGAGAGTGGCCCCTTTACAGGCCTGGGATCTAGTGGTAGGAGGTGAAAATATAGGGTAACCGATCTGGCGGTAGGAAGTGAAGATATAGGGTAACCGATCTGGCGGTAGGAAGTGAAGATATAGGGTAACCGATCTGGCGGTAGGAGGTGAAGATATAGGGTAACCGATCTGGCGGTAGGAAGTGAAGATATAGGGTAACCGATCTGGCGGTAGGAAGTGAAGATATAGGGTAACCGATCTGGCGGTAGGAAGTGAAGATATAGGGTAACCGATCTGGCGGTAGGAAGTGAAGATATAGGGTAACCGATCTGGCGGTAGGAAGTGAAGATATAGGGTAACCGATCTGGGGGTAGGAAGTGAAGATATCGGGTAACCGATCTGGCGGTAGGAGGTGAAGATATAGGGTAACCGATCCGGTGGTAGGAGGTGAAGATATAGGGTAACCGATCCGGTGGTAGGAGGTGAAGATATAGGGTAACCGATCTGGTGGTAGGAGGTGAAGATATAGAGTAAACGATCTGGCGGTAGGAAGTGAAGATATAGGGTAACCGATCTGGCGGTAGGAGGTGAAGATATAGGGTAACCACAGGAAAGTTTTGTTGCTTGTTTTTTTTTATCTCCTGGTGCATTTCACATGATTAACAATATGTAAACAATAGTCGAATGTAAACAAAAGTTGTGGACCAAAGCGTGTTCCCTCGCAATCAGCTGGAAATGCTTGTGAAATTTGCCAGCTGATTGCGTGGGACAGCCTTTGGACTGTGTTTCGGTTAAACTCGGCCATTGTTGACTTATTGTCCAAGTCGCATGCGAATTACGTCAGCATTGTAAATACAAACCGACATACAGACCAGCGTACTGAATGTTAGGTTACAAACTCTACTCTGTGGATATTTTGTCTGTGTACCTCGTACATATGGACAAAATCAGCAGACAACAGGTAAAGTAAGTTAATTTGAAGTTTATTCAACAGTCTGACTTGCGATGGGACTGTTCACAAAAAGTGAGTCTACATATTAGAGACAAGGAGTCTTTCACTCTCGGATATCTTTGAGGCTAACATACACAGGCTTCACCTCAGTCATACTCAGACCACACAGACCAGGTTGTCCGCCTCTCTACAACACAAAGGACACCAACAGATGGTGACTCATCAAATGTACCCAGTATTAACCTTAACCATCCCCCACTACAGTACACTTTGCTGACCTACTGTCTGTTCGCTCTGCAGTCTGGTCAAATAGAGAGAAATCAGAGCGAGGAGTCTCACCTGAGGCTGTTACTAGCTATGCTTCCATAGCTGTCAGGTCTCTCCTGTCTGCGTCTGTACAGGTCTGAGTTAGACAACTCCTTCAGCTGCAGAGAGTTCATCCCTCTTTCCCTCCCACCGTCCACCGGGGCACGGATACAAACTCAGTCAGTAATCCTCGTGTGCGTGTGATCAGTAAGTTCCAAAGCTCAACAGGCCGACAACCAGCACTGAGCCCCACCAGTCTCCTCTCCAAGCCCAGAACAGCAGCTCACACCTGGGAAGCCCTTGGCAGAACAGTCCACACGCTCTCCTGGAACAGCCGGCTACTGCATTCCACACTCCCTTTATCTCTGACAAACACACACCTCAAGGCACACATCTAGAGGAATGACCTATCAGGGGTGTGGCTCTGATCCAACACACCTATCAGCTCCTCGCTCCGCCCAAATTCTCAGCCTTAAGGCAGGTGCGTATTCATTACGCCGATTCCGTTGCAAAACATTTCTTAAACAGAATGAAACGGGGAGGGACGTAACTGAACTTGTCCAATAGAGAAACTCATTTTCGTGAGAGATCCCTTCCACTGATCAATCCAACATGACGCTTAGTTGATATTGATATGTTGATAACTTGTTGATAAGTTGTCTACAGTTCAGCCTCTATCTTCCTGTTGTCTCTCTCTCTCTGTCCCCAGTCTCTCTCTGCATCAGTCTGCCTAAGAGAGAAGTCTCTGTGATAGAAGAGGGCAGTGTGTTTCCTGCCCATTCTTCAATTAATTGAGAAAAGCATATACAGTCCGTGGCCCCTTCACAGACCTGAGATCTGTAGTAAATACTAATAAATATCAGCAGAGGTGAACTAAACTGACAATATAGATGTATTCCTAAGGACTATTACGTAATAGAACTTCTCATCCTCTCAGATTTCCTCAGGATACCAAACAGCGCCATTGGAGCCCCAAGTAATGAACCAATCCAACATGTGTGTGTACTGTGTATTCAGCTTCCTATGTATTCACACCCTAAAAGCACATTTGTAAAACTTTACACTGAACCCTTCACACAGGGCACACACACACACACACACACACACGGCCAGAGCCTTGCCCGAAGAGTTCAGAGTTTACATGGTCACTATGGTGTGGTGACAGAGTGATGGCTGCTCTGACCCCACAATAACACCTTTTCCTCTTCCTGTTTGGGACTTTAGTGTGTGTGTGTGTGTGTGTGTGTCCATTCATGTTACTGCAGCCAATATCACAGTCCCCAACCCCACCCATATCAGACCAGTGTCAATCTCTACACCAACATGAGAACAACCCAATCAAACACTTGCATTAGGGTAAGAGAGCCATACACGACCTGTAACAATCACAGCAAATAAAGAGTTGTCACAAACACATAAACACAGACAGAGAGAGGAGCAAAGAGAGTTGTACCCAGAGGACCAGAGACACAGGCAGGTCCTGGTGTAGCAGACTACTAAAGGCTAAAACATTTGGGTCTACAGCAACTAAACAATGACCCACACAGGGAAAACACAACTGTCCAAAATGAATATTGAAATGCCATAGTGGTATACTTGCCTTTTACTCAGTGTTGATGTGATTTGTGAGTCTGCCTTCAGCACATTATGACTAAATGCTTTAAATTTTATATTGTTCCTCTTGCTCAGAGAATGTTATTGGCTAATACAATGAGAGGTAAGTGTGTGAATGCGTGCGTGTAGAGATAGTTCTATCTTTAGGGCATGGGTGTCTCTAGAGTCAACACACCCAGCAGACACACACACACACACACAACATTCATTTACATGAAATTCACACATGAATGCAACTATTACATTTATATGACAAACTAGCTGCAACAGGCTCACTATAAAATATCTAACCTGTGGGGTGAAGACCTGATGGTGGTGATGATTGCTGTAATTTGATCATAATAAAAGTGTGTCTTATGATCGTTATTTTCGAGTAGGCTAATGCCCAAAATAACATTCACAGTTAGTGAGAGTCTCTTTAGTATCCTGAGAGGCCAGAGGCTATAGGGATATCAGCTGAGTACGAACCTGAAGCATGTTCAGCAGGAATGTGATGACTGGCTGAAAGACACTCACTACACACACACACACACCTCCCCTTAGGGTCCTCTTAATGCTGCCTTTGTAGCCACTACATTCCAGTCCTAGTTTAGAGAGTAGAGCTGGGGTGTAGGCAGCCAGCCACTTTCTAACTGACTGACTGCAACACTGACACATTTGAGTACTGTGATCAACTGTCCGTGAGATTTACTTGGTTGATATAATCAATTCTTTCTATGGAACAACACATGATTTCTGCATAGATTTCCCAAGACAAACAAGAGTGGTATCAGCCAGAGGAGGAAAGCCAAGTAAATGAATGTCCAAATCCACCAAAACATGAAGATACTGCAACTTTCTGGATATTACAGGTACTGCAGTCTTATAGACCAACGCTGCCCTCAGATTTGTAGATTTTTTGACATTCCTTTCAAAGAGACATTGAATTAACATAACTAAGATGAAGAGTGGGCTACTGAGCTACAAACCCGCTAATACTTTATTCAACCATCAAGATCTGAAGATCTGATACTGCAGATTGTATAGGTTGCATGTAGCAGAAACAGAAACATTTAAAATATTAATGTCTTACCAAAGTATTTTGTTAGGCTGCTGTGAGGTTGCTGCTGTTGTTGTCACTGCTGTGTCCCTACTGTGTCTTCTTCTACTGTGTCTGTTGTTATCTCTGCCTCTGCTCACACACATCATTTCCTATGTGGCTGCCTGGAAGGCCTGCCAGTGGTTGGTGTGATGATGGAGCGTGTGTGTTTGTGTGTATACATGCATGTGTGTGTGGCTGAGTGTTGGTGGCTGACTTACTCATAGGGTGCAGTCTGTTCAGTGATTGAGGACAGGGATAAGGGTGGAGCGAGCTGGCTGTATGTATCACTGCAGCCATAGTCAGGGCTAGGTTAGGGTCAGGGCTAGGGAGGGAGTGGGCTGTGTGCATTACAAAATATTGTCTTTGTTTATTGTGTGTGTCACAGGAAGATACCAGGAATAGGTTTGTGTTGGATCACTCACAATACCACACTGATACCACACAGACATTTGGGAAGCAGAGCCACTGCTCCTCTCAACTAATTTCACCACTGCTGTTGTCTACTGTGGCCACCAGATGGCGATATACACATGAACCCACACAGACGGAATAGGAGACTGAAATGTGGGAGTTAGCCAAGTAAGTGCAAATGAAACAATTGTCTCAATGTCATGCTAGAAACTTGTGACTAATACTGTTATATGCCATTCAATGCAAGACAGAGACTGGGAACCTGCCTGGTAAGCCTTGATTGTGTAAACAGACATGATTCAGTCTAAATCCACAATCTGATAAGACTTGCCATACTACAATGGCCCTAGTTTATTCAGGCTCTGGCCAGAAATTCTACTATATTAAAAGGTCAAAACTGCTAATAAATTGGGCAGGGAAAGTATAAATATGCACAATTCCAGTAAAAAACTAGGTATACCAAATGTGTAAATGTACAAATATGTGTGACAGCTACAGGAGCTATCTGATTGACAGTAGCTCTGATGTCCAATGTTCCCACAGAGCTCATTCCAAGTCAGGATGGAGCACTGAAAGACAGAGAGACTCAGGAGACTAGAGACATCCGCTCTCCACATATATATATATCTCTCTCTCTCTCTCTCTCTCTCAGCAGCTCAGGACAGGAAGTTATATATGGAGTGTGAGTGTTTGTTTGTGGGGGCAGACAGTGCAGGGGAGACAAAATGCATCACAGAGCCTGTTGTACTTATGTTGGGTGAATGTGGCCCGGTGAACGAGTACAGGATAAAACGTTGTCCTTCCTGATGGGAGCAGAGATCCCAGATCTAAATAAAGTAACACACACACACACACACACACACACACACACACACACACACACACACACACACACACACACACACACACACACACACACACACACACACACACACACACACACACACACACACACACACACAGGGGTGGGGTGGGGGAATTAACAAGCCAGGAAGTGGATCTGCTGAAACGTGTCTCATGGGGCAGAATGGAAGTACAGTAACCACTAACAACTGGACAGAGGGAGATAGCATCATCATATTCACTGAGTCAAACCTGAACAGCATGGATATGAAGCTCCTGACCTGTACTGTATGTAAGTATACTATGGACATAGGTCTGGACCTTTATGGTTGCATTTACATTTTCCCACTAATTGGTCTCTTGACCAATCACATCAGCTCTTTTCACATCAGATCTGATTAACAAAAACAAAATCAGAATTGGGCTGCCTGTGTAAACACAGCCTAAATAAACACTGTTGTCCTAATGACCACAACAAGGTGTCAAATGGTCCCAGACCTAGGCTACTTCAGTCTAGTCTCATATACTAGACGTAACATAGTACATGTTAATCCGGGACACTCAAATTAGTATGATATGTTACATGTGGTATGGTTACATAAGACAGAAGTTTACTTATGTTTGGTCGGGGTGACTGGGTGGGCGTATAACGTGAACGTCTAGCAACCCAAATATTGCGTGTTCTAATGTCATCACTGTAAACTTTAGCTAATTAGCAACTACTTACATTTTTTTTGCTACTTTGCTACTACTTAGCATGTTAGCTAAGCCTTCAACCTAACTCCTACCTTAACCCCTACCCTCGCGAACATTAGCCTCCTAGCTACAGTTCGTGACAACAAATTGGAATTCGTAACATCTTACGTTTAGCAAATTCCCTAAAATATTGTACTAATTTCAATTATTAACATATTGTATGAATTCGTAACATATCATCCGAAGTTTGCAACAAGTTGGTCTACAACTGTAAAGTACAACTGTACAATCTAATTCAGGCTTTAATAAATGTCAGCAAAGTAGCAAATAAAATAGGTTTGTTCATATATCTCATTGTGAATAGGCCTAACCTGTTGTTAGGCCTGTTGTTCAGTAGTCTATCCTATAAACGAAAGTAGGCCGCGTTGTGATTGTTACATTACTTCACCAGTTGTCACACCCTACACGGCATCAATTCTTCTGTGCGCGACTGCAGACAGCGCTGATCCAGGTCATTGAATGCAACAGGCTGCAATTTCGTTTGTCAAGAGTCAGACGGCGAATGATACTCTACAAACTCTTTATAGAGGCAGATTTGGTCCATCATACAGTTATTTTCTGTCCAGTGCTCACCCGTTGCCGTTGGTCATTTCTTCTACCACCCCCAACATCTTCTGGACTGCAGGGGTTTCGTCTCCACCGGCCTTTCTCCCCCCAGATGTTTGGGTCTCGAGGGGATGTATTTTAGATAGACTACTGCTAACAAGAGACACTTTCTTTGTAATGGCGAATGAGCATCGCCTGTTTCTCGATCAGTGTACAATCTGGCTACTGCGCTAAAATGTCATTTAACCGGACTAGACCCGCCCTCTCGGGAACTTCACATTTTAGTGAAGTCATCCATGTTGGGACCACAGTAGCCTAGCCTTTGCTGTAAATACCGAGACAGATGCATATCAGGGGGTTAATATCCTACCTAGAAATACATTTCATGGAAACCGTCAACCCTCATGCACCAACTGTTCTTATTTCATTGCGCTGTTTAGGTCTATTTCCAACATATTTTCCCGCTAAACATGGCGCGACGAAATCTTCCCGAGCAGCACCGGTTTTCCACAGAAGCACCTTCAGTAAAACAATACATTATATTTGGCAAATTACTTCACAGGAATTTGAGCTATAAAGTTATAACTCGTGTGCCATTAGGGACTCCGTTGGGCGCTCCTCGAAAGTGTTTTATGCTTTAAAAAGCGTTCGATCAAATTAACAAAAAATGAAATTCAACCATAAAAATAGACACTAATGTAGACTATAATTTTGAACTACATAGCCTACTAGTGCTCATTGTGCTTACGTCATGTAACTGGGAATATATTTCCTTAAAAGGAAGTATTTCCCAGATGAGAAAAGAGGAAAACATCTGAAAGGTCTTTCTCTCGGCTATCCCTTAGAAATACCGAGGATACATAATGAGTGTGTTAATGGACATTTTCACTCCAGATCACTTTATTTAATCAACTAAAATCTTTAACACAGTAAATATTTATTTCAATTGACGTGTGTATTCACAGTTAAATAATAAGGATTGTGGTTAGGCTCCTTATTGCAGGTCTCCTCTTCATAAAATGTTAGGTCTAAAACGTAAGCTTATATTTGGACTTATTTGTCCTTTTGTAAAACACTTCTTACCCAGAATACTACAAGACATCAACTTCAACCAAACTGTGAGGACTGGAAACCCTCACATGTGTACTACAAAAATCAGTAACCATGTTTAAAATATATATATATATATATATTTTTTACCTTTATTTAACCAGGCAAGTCAGTTAAAGAACACATTCTTATTTTCAATGACGGCCTGGGAACAGTGGGTTAACTGCCTGTTCAGGGGCAGAACGACAGATTTGTACCTTGTCAGCTCGGGGGTTTGAATCTTAGGCTATAGCCTAATAAATCTCTTAAAATAAAATGTTCATCATTAACACAATACTTTCCCTAATGATGAATTAAAAGTACATTCAGTTATTCCCATGTATTACTGGTCCCCCCAATCCTCCCTCGTTCGTTAATAAGAAGCAGAAGCAGCTGCCTTAGGAATGATACAGAACAATGATATTAGCATGTCACCCTGGGTAAGAGATGTGCCAGTTCATGTTTGCCCCCTTATTCCCAATATATGGGAAATAGGATGCAATTTCAGATATAAAGCACTCCCATATGACTACAGAGCAAAGCAGAGACTGGTATTTAACCCAACCACTGATATCCAGAACCATTTCTGCATGTTTGGTTAAGTTGGAAAAGACGCAGCCCCACATTCTAAAAACATGGTAATTACACAGTAAATACATAGTCATTACTATATACACAGAGTACAAAATATTGGAAAAACCTGCTCTTTCCATGACAGACTGACCAGGTGAAAGCTATGATCTCATATTGATGTCACTTGTTAAATCCACTTCAATCAGTGTAGATGAAGGGGAGGAGACATGTTAAAGAAGGATTTTTAAGCCTTGAGACATGGATTGTGTATGTGTGCCATTTAAAGGGTGAATGGGCAAGACAAAATATTTAAGAGCTTTTGAATGGGTTATTGTAGTAGGTGCCAGGCGCACCGGTTTGAGTGTGTCAAGAACTGCAACGCTACAGTTATTTTTCACGCTCAAGTTTGCCGTGTGTATCAAGAATGGTCCACTAACCAAAGAACATCCAGCCAATTTGACACAACTGTGTAAAGCATTGGACTCAAAATGGACCAGCATCTCTTGTAGAGTCCATGCCCCTACGAATTGAGGCTGTTCTAAGGGCAAAAAATGGTGCAACTCAATATTAAGTTGTTCCCAATTGCAGATTATGTACCTATATATTACCAGAGCATCCTTTGGTATGTAATATTGATACATCAAAATAAATTAAATAGGTGTGAATTTGAACATGTGAATATTGTCAATTCATCACATATGTTTTTTATCATTTAGCAGACACTCATATCCAGAGCGACTTACAGGAGCAATTCAAATTAAGTGCCTTGCTCAAGGGCACATCAACATTTTTCACCTAGTCGGCTCGGGGATTCGAACCACCGACCTTTTGGTTACTGGCACAACACTCTTAAAGCAAATTTGTGGTTGATCCAAAGGCTCCGTATGTAGGGTGTGACGCAATTGCGGAGCCTCCGGAGGCATGAAAAGGCCAAACTGAGCTCCGTACCACATTTCCGTGCGCCTTCCAAATGTATTAACAATGTGGAGGGCTCAGTATAGCTCCGCATTGACATAATTGATTGACGGTCCTGTATAAACACAAACTCACTTCATTGACAACTTCCTTCACAACAGTTCTGCGAAGCGCAAGGAGTATGAATACCTGACTTCTGCAGAGGCCATATCACCATAAATGCTGAAGGGCAAATGTAGATGTCGGATTGACCATACAGCGCCTTTTAACTGCTAGGCTACCTGCTGCCCTGTATCAGACCTATGATAAATGAGCAATGAAAATAGATGGTCAAATCTGTAACAACAGTCATAGTTCACTTCATGAATTATTGTAAAACATAAGTGTTGCTTGGAATTGATTGTTACAAGCAACAAAATCTATCTCATAAAAATCATTGATGGTATTGATGGATGATGAGGTATTGATGAATTAACCCACCATAAATGGTTCAGTAATGTACCATCAGCAAAAAAAAAAGAATAATAAAACATTTTTTAAAGAGTACTGGCATTGCTGACTACTGGCTTTTTTTCAAGTAGATGGATGATCATCAATATATTAAGACTTTTTAATTACTCAGTTGATCAGACATATGGACCAGATGAAAGTGAAGGCAGGTAGAAAGAGGACATTGGTTGATGTGTGTGTGTTCATCTGATGCCTGACCAACTGTGTAGGTAGGAGGTCCATCCTGAGCCTCTAGTTCCTCCCACCTCCTCCTCACCTGCAGCAGAAAGAGACCAGGTTAGAAATACAGGGAAGACACTGCAGTATCAACACAGTGTAGGTAGGAGGTCCATCCTGAGCATTTAGCTCCTCCCACCTCCTCCTTACCTGCAGCAGAAAGTGACCAGGTTAGAAATACAGGGAAGACACTGCAGTATCAACACAGTATTTCATATATGTCACACCCTGGTCTTAGTATTTTGGGTTTTTGTTTATTATTTTAGTCAGGCCAGGGTGTGACATGGGTTTATTATGTGGTGTGTTTTTTTTTGTGTGTCGGTATTGAGATTGTGATATAGTAGGGTTATCTAGAATAGTCTATGGCTGTCTGGAATGGTTCTCAATCAGAGGCCGGTGTTTATCGTTGTCTCTGATTGGGAACCATATTTAGGCAGCCATATTCTTTGAGTGTTTCGTGGGTGATTTTTCCTGTCTCTGTGTTAGTTTACACCAGTATAGGCTGTTTAGGTTTTCACGTTACGTTTATTGTTTTTGTATTGTTCGTGTATCATCTTCATTAAAGATGTATCGAATTAACCACACTGCATTTTGGTCCTCCTCTCCTTCGACGGAAGAAAACTGTAACAATATACGTGGGAAGTTTACATACACCTTAGCCAAATACATTTGAACTCAGTTTTTCACAATTCCTGACATTTAATCAGAGTAAAAATTCCCCGTTTTAGGTCAGTTAGGATCACCACTTTATTTTAAGAATGTGAAATGTCAGAATAATAGCAGAGAGAATGATTTATTTCAGCTTTGATTTCTTTAATGACATTCCCAGTGGGTTAGAAGTTTACATACACTCAAGTACTATTCGGTAGCATTGCCTTCAAATTGTTTAACTTGGGTGTAACATTTCAGGTAGCCTTCCACAAGCTTCCCACAATAAGTTGGGTGAATTTTGGCCCATTCCTCCTGACAGAGCTGGTGTAACTGAGTCAGGTGTGTCGGTCTCATTGCTCGCACACGCTTTTTCAGTTCTGCCCACAATTGTTCTATAGGATTGAGGTCAGGGCTTTGCGATGGCCACTCCAATACCTTGACTTTGATGTCCTTAAGCCATTTTGCCACAACTTTGGAAGTATGCTTGGGGTCATTGTCCATTTGGAAGACCCATTTGCAACCAAGCTTTAACTTCCTGACTGATGTCTTGAGATGTTGCTTCAATATATCCACCTAATTTTCCCTCCTCATGATGCCATCTATTTTGATATAGGAATCGTTTTACTGTGGATAGAAACTTTTGTACCCGTTATCTCCAGCATCTTCACAAGGTCCTTTGCTGTTGTTCTGGGATTGATTTCCACTTTTTGCACCAAAGTACGTTAATCTTTAGGAGACAGAACACGTCTCCTTCCTGAGCGGTATGACGGCTGCATGGTCCCATGGTGTTTATACTTGCGTACTATTGTTTGTACAGATGAACGTGGTACCTTCAGGCTTTTGCTCCCAAACATAAACCAGACTTGTCTACACTTTTATTTTATTTTAGGTCTTTGCTGATTTCTTTTGATATTCCCATGATGTCAAGCAAAGAAGCACTGAGTTTTAAGGTGGGCCTTGAAATACATCCACAGGTACACCTCCAATTGACTCAAATGATGTCAATTAGCCTTTCAGAAGCTTCTAAAGCCATGACCTAATTTTCTGGAATTATCCAAGCTGTTTAAAGGCACAGTCAACTTAGAGTATGTAAACTTCTAACCCACTGGAATTGTGATACAGTGAATAAGTTAAATAATCTGTCTGTAAATCATTTGTTGGAAAAATTACTTGATTCATGCACAAAGTAGATGTCCTAACCGACTTGCCCAAACTATAGTTTGTTAACAAGAAATGTGTGGAGTGGTTGAAAAACAAGTTTTAATGACTCCAACCTAACAATATGTAAACTTCCGATTTCAACTCCAGTGTTGACCTACATATAATGTTGACGATATCTCTACAATTTCACTGACCTTACTACTACTTACAAAACTGAGAAATCAATGGGTATGTGTGTGTGTGTGTGTGTGTTTGTTTACAGTGTATGTATATATGTGTGTTTGTTCACAGTGTGTGTGTATGTATGTGTTTGTTTACAGTGTGTGTGTGTGTGTATGTGTAAATATGTGTGTGTTTGTTTACAGTGTGTGTGTGTGTGTGTGTGCGTGTTTGTTTACAGTGTGTGTGTATATATATATATATATATGTGTGTGTTTGTTTACAGTGTGTGTGCATGTGTGCTTGTTTACAGTTTGTGTGTATATATATATATATATGTGTGTGTTTGTTTACAGTGTGTGTGTATATATATATATGTGTGTTTGTTTACAGTGTGTGTGTGTGTATGTATACATGTTTGTTTGTTTACAGTGTGTGTGCATGTGTGCTTGTTTACAGTGTGTGTGTATATATATGTGTGTTTGTTTACAGTGTGTGTGTATGTATATATGTTTGTTTGTTTACAGTGTGTGTGTGTGTGTTTACAGTGTGTGTATATATATATATATATTTGTTTGTTTACAGTGTGTGTGTGTGTGTATGTATGTGTGTTTGTTTACAGTGTGTGTATAAATATATGTGTGTTTGTTTACAGTGTATGTGTGTGTATATATATATATATATATATATATATATATATATATATATATATGTGTGTTTGTTTGTTTACAGTGTGTGTGTGTGTATATGTGTTTTTTTACAGTGTGTGTATGTATGCATGCATATATATATATATATATGGTTTACAGTGTGTGTGTGTATATATATATGTTTGTTTGTTTACAGTGTGTGTGCATGTGTGCTTGTTTACAGTGTGTGTGTATATATATGTGTGTTTGTTTACAGTGTGTGTATAAATATATGTGTGTGTTTGTTTACAGTGTGTGTGCATGTGTGCTTGTTTACAGTGTGTGTGTATATATATATATATATATATGTGTGTGTTTGTTTACAGTGTGTGTGTATATATATGTGTGTTTGTTTACAGTGTATGTGTATGTATATATGTTTGTTTGTTTACAGTGTGTGTGTGTGTGTTTACAGTGTGTGTATATATATATATATATATTTGTTTGTTTACAGTGTGTGTGTGTGTGTATGTATGTGTGTTTGTTTTTGTTTAGTGTGTGTATAAATATATGTGTGTTTGTTTACAGTGTGTGTATATATATATATATATATATATATATATATATATGTTTGTTTGTTTACAGTGTGTGTGTGTGTGTATATGTGTTTTTTTACAGTGTATGTATGCATGCATATATATATATATATATATACAGTGTGTGTGTGTATATATATATATGTTTGTTTGTTTACAGTGTGTTTGTGTGTGTGTATATGTGTTTTTTTACAGTGTGTGTGTGTGTTTACAGTGTGTGTATGTATGCATGCATATATATATATATATATATATTTACAGTGTGTGTGTGTATATATATATGTTTGTTTGTTTACAGTGTGTGTGCATGTGTGCTTGTTTATAGTGTGTTTGTTTACAGTATATATATGTGTGTTTGTTTACAGTGTGTGTGTGTGTGTATATATGTTTGTTTGTTTACAGTGTGTGTGTGTGTTTGTTTACAGTGTATGTGTGTGTATATATATATATATATATGTGTTTGTTTGTTTACAGTGTGTGTGTGTGTATATGTGTTTTTTTACAGTGTGTGTATGTATGCATGTATATATATATATATATATATATATATATATATATATATATATATATGGTTTACAGTGTGTGTGTGTATATATATATGTTTGTTTGTTTACAGTGTGTGTGTGTGTATATGTGTTTTTTTTTACAGTGTGTGTATGTATGCATGCATATGTGTGTTTGTTTTTACAGTGTGTGTGTAATATATATATGTTTGTTTGTTTACAGTGTGTGTGCATGTGTGCTTGTTTACAGTGTGTGTGTATATATATGTGTGTTTGTTTACAGTGTGTGTGTGTGTATAAATGTGTGTATATGTGTGTTTACAGTTTGTTTACAGTGTGTGTGCATGTGTGCTTGTTTACAGTGTGTGTGTATATATATATATGTGTGTATAAATATATGTGTGTGTTTGTTTACAGTGTGTGTGTACAGTGTGTGTGTATATATATATATATGTGTGTTTTGTTTACAGTGTGTGTGTGTGTGTTTGTTTATGTATACATGTTTGTTTGTTTACAGTGTGTGTGCATGTGTGCTTGTTTACAGTGTGTGTGTATATATATGTGTGTTTGTTTACAGTGTATGTGTATGTATACATGTTTGTTTGTTTACAGTGTGTGTGTGTGTGTTTACAGTGTGTGTATATATATATATATATTTGTTTGTTTACAGTGTGTGTGTGTGTGTATGTATGTGTGTTTGTTTACAGTGTGTGTATAAATATATGTGTGTTTGTTTACAGTGTATGTGTATATATATATATATATATATATATATATATATATATATATATATATATATATATATATATATATATATGTGTTTGTTTGTTTACAGTGTGTGTGTGTGTGTATATGTGTTTTTTTACAGTGTGTGTATGTATGCATGCATATATATATATATATATATGGTTTACAGTGTGTGTGTGTATATATATATGTTTGTTTGTTTACAGTGTGTGTGCATGTGTGCTTGTTTACAGTGTGTGTGTATATATATGTGTGTTTGTTTACAGTGTGTGTGTATGTATATATGTTTGTTTGTTTACAGTGTGTGTGTGTGTTTACAGTGTGTGTATATATATATATATATTTGTTTGTTTACAGTGTGTGTGTGTGTGTATGTATGTGTGTTTGTTTACAGTGTGTGTATAAATATATGTGTGTTTGTTTACAGTGTATGTGTGTGTATATATATATATATATATATATGTGTTTGTTTGTTTACAGTGTGTGTGTGTGTATATGTGTTTTTTTACAGTGTGTGTATGTATGCATGTATATATATATATATATATATATATATATGGTTTACAGTGTGTGTGTGTATATATATATGTTTGTTTGTTTACAGTGTGTGTGCATGTGTGCTTGTTTACAGTGTGTGTGTATATATATGTGTGTTTGTTTACAGTGTGTGTGTATGTATATATGTTTGTTTGTTTACAGTGTGTGTGTGTGTGTGTTTACAGTGTGTGTATATATATATATATATTTGTTTGTTTACAGTGTGTGTGTGTGTGTATGTATGTGTGTTTGTTTACAGTGTGTGTATAAATATATGTGTGTTTGTTTACAGTGTATGTGTGTGTATATATATATATATATATATATATATATATATATATATATATATATATATATATATATATATATATATGTGTTTGTTTGTTTACAGTGTGTGTGTGTGTATATGTGTTTTTTTACAGTGTGTGTATGTATGCATGTATATATATATATATATATATATATATATATATATATATATATATATATATATATATATATATATATATATATATATGGTTTACAGTGTGTGTGTGTATATATATATGTTTGTTTGTTTACAGTGTGTGTGTGTGTATATGTGTTTTTTTTACAGTGTGTGTATGTATATATATAATAATAATATGTGTGTTTGTTTACAGTGTGTGTGTGTATATATATATGTGTGTTTGTTTACAGTGTTTGTGTGTGTGTATATATATATACATGTTTGTTTGTTTGTTTACAGTGTGTGTGTGTGTATATATATATATATGTGTGTTTGTTTACAGTGTGTGTGTATATATATATATATGTGTGTTTGTTTACAGTGTGTGTGTACCTACCCATTGCGATAGCAGCCAGTTTATTCTTCTCCTCAGGGCTGAGTTGTAACATGGTGTGTATGACAGGGAGTAGAGCCTGTCTCTCGCTGCCTGACTGCAGGAAGATGAACTGTAAAAGGACATTCTTCAGATACTCCAGGTTGGCTACATTCTTCTCTCGCTCATGGTTACGCTCCAGACGACGCACTTCAGACTTCAACAGCTACAGAAGAACGAACAAGTACACAAAGAAACAAGTATGAATGTGTGAGCACTGTATATGTAAGTATTCAGGGCAGAGCCCTACCTGTTTTGAGCCCCACATTTTTAGCAACAATGTTTTGCATGTTATTTTGGCATTAATGTGTCACATGTCAGTTTGCCAATAATGTCCAAAAAAAAAAGAAAAAAAAAATATATATATATCTTTGAGTTAATAAAGCCGCATACAAACATGGTCTCTTTTTTTGTTTTGAGTAAAGCAGCTCTAAATACAGGTGTTTCAGCCTAGCTCAGTGATTCCTGTGGTGGTGGTGCAAGCCAGCAGAAAATACGGATTGAGCCGTATTTGAGCAGTGATTGGCTCAGTGTTCTGTCACTCATGGGGACACTACGTCTCCACTAAGTAGAACTAGAAAATTGGGTGCTGCCATATAGTTACATTAGAAATCTCCATCCGAGGAGGATCAAGGTTATAGGCCACAGATAAAATTACATCAACAGTAGCGTTGATTGCCCTGATCATGTCAACATACTTTCAAAATCTTAGCTAGTAAGCTAGACAAGCAGTCATCATCATGACTCAAGTCGACAATCTACTGGCAAATCCTTTTTAATCCTTGTCATATAAGAGAAATAATGAAGATAAATTTTAGATAAAATGTCTCAGTGCTCATCGGCCATTGGACATAAAAACATTACACAACAAGTTGGAAATCGCAAATTCAACAATGAGAGGTTTGGAAGGAATCAGTGAGGCTAACTGCAAGCATTGCAACTCAATCATTGGCCTGCTATTCAGTGGAGTGGCTGTGTCGTCCAAAGTATAAGATTATGGGTATTTTTTCAGAGTTTAAAATGATATACATTCAACATTGGCCATACTGTCAGTGAAGCATGATGTGCCGTGCTTAAAACAACTGTTAACACAGAACTGCAAAATCTGAGATCAAGACAACTGGGAACTCGGAATAAATGAGCTACGACTGGGAAAATACGCTTTGAACTTTCATCCAATTCGGAACGTGGGCCTCTTTCTAGAGCTACGACCTGAAGATCACGGACGTCATCATGATTCAACCCCCCCCCCCCCATGTTCTGCCCATGTTCTGAATTCTGTCGCTGTACATTTCAAAAGTGGTGAACAAATAGTTATATTGACTACATCCTTCCTAGCTTGCTCATTAATGTCTTCATCCAAATGATTGGATCCATTATTTATATTTTGTCCCACCAAGTTTAAGAAGTTAAAATCACCACTGTCTGTAAGTGGGAGAGCATCTGTGAAAGAGAGCATCTCTGTTTCATCAGTACTGTGTGTGTGTGTACGTACATTGACCTGTTCCATCAGAACAGCGTTAGTAGCTTCGGTCTCATGCAGTAGACTGTTCATGTGTTCCATACTGCGTGTAGCTGTGGTCAACTTCTGATTCAACTCCTCTTTTGTCAGCTCCACCTGCCACACAAACGGCTCTGCAACCAATCACACAAACAAAATGGTCCTTTAGCAGACAGTTGTCTTCGAAGACACAGTTCACAGTATATAAAAAAAGTATCCCTTGTGGGAATCAATCCAACAACTCCGTAGCCTTTGGAGACATGCATGTATACACACGTACCCTGTTTGGGGTCTGGGGAGGTGAGTAGTTGCTCCAGTGAGGGTAGGTATGTGGATGACAGGGACTCTGTCTCGGAGGTCTCCATGCCCTCCCCCTCCTCTCTTGCCATGGACTGGAGATCACCGAGGCCCAGCCCTCCTGTTCCCCCCTGGTCCACGGGCCGGCGGTCCACCGCTGACTTACGACTCGTCTGGACTGGAGCTGGACCTGGAGGGAGACAACACATATCATACAGTCATGCTGGGCAGAGAGCAACAATGTCATTCCATATTTCACAAGTGTGAAATCCAGAAGTGTAGAAGACCGGGGGATACATTTATAAACAGACAACAAAAAAAATGAAGGTGCTGAAAAAGAGCAGATTCCACAGGTAGGTGTGTTTGAGTGTGTGTGTGAGAGAGACAGAGGCAGAGAAATGGCAGGTGCTGGTGGGCAGACGGTGTCTGATTGATGGACAGAGCATGAGAAACCTGTGGGTAGAACCACCTGCAGCCTACCTTGCCCTTCACACCCTAGAGAACACACAGCTTTGTCTTACTATACTTGTTACGACTTTTTGGGTACCAACAATTGATTCCCATTAAAAATCCTATTTTCCCTAAAACTAAAAATAGCTTTTTTACAAGTCAGGACTGGCAAAATGTCCTCACTTCTTTTAATTTTAGTTGGATTACTTTTCTGGTGAGGACCTCTGGTACTCACAAGTATAGTAAAATGTGCCCACACACACACAGTCTGTGGAACCTTTTGACTATAATCTGCACTTTCAGATTCAATCAAATCTAGAACATTTTATAGTTCAGATGAAAGAAGGGAGACAAGGAGAGGAAGCTTTTTATGACTATAGGAAGGGATACAGCCCTGCTGTCTCCAGAAGTACTGCTTGGCCCAACTCTGTGTGTTAGGGTGGCACTAATGACCAGGTTCTCCAGATGCCAGTGTGCTAGTGCCACCCAGAGGGGTGGGCAGAGCAGAGCTGGTTAAGGCTGGATGGGCTCTCTGTACCCTTCACACTAACTAACACCTGGCTAGGCTGCTGAGATGAAGTGTGTACCATCTTTACACAGCTGCACTTCAACACTGGATGAGTAAGATGAAAAGACAGACCGGGAGGGGGAGGGAGCGAGACAAAAATAGAGTGCATGTGTTTACTCTAAGTGGCTCCAGAGAGCAGGTGTATGGGAGGTGATATATTATCGCTATCAGCTCTGCTCTCTCATACTCAACTCATAACTAGGGCTGTTATGGTGACAGTATTAGTGCCACACTGGAGGTCACGAGTCATGACGGCAGTCAAATTCTACGTGACCGTTTAGTCATGGTAATTAGGCTTCTCCAAGCTCTGATGCTGCTGATGGTCATTAGAAGCCTACCAAACTTTCTAACTGCCTGGTAATAGGCACTCTAAATGTATTTGAAAATCTAATCAAAACACTTCATGAGAGCCCATGAGCTCATGTTGCGCAACATTTCTAGAGGCTATGCATTTGCTTGATAAAAAAACAGTTTTGATGGCCTCTATTAAAGAGAGGAGCATCCCATCAGCTTACTATATTTATTTCTCAACTTTCCTAATATTAAGCACAATGCTTCACTTTACAACAGCAGTATAGTCTACCTGGCTGGCATGAAAATGAACCACGGGAAAAGTGTCCTCCAGTTGCTATTTAAGTGCACAGATGTCGTTTTATTTTTGTTTTGTTTTAAATAATCATGCCCCTGTTCCCGAGACTGGTGCATGATAATGGTCCATTCTAAATCAAAACAAATTCCACACATATATTATTTAGTATATGTAAAGACAACACTAACTGAAGAATAGTCTGATGGGTGACAATATTAGTGAATGATGTATTATCACTTGTGAATGATGCCCAGCTTGTGCAGTAAGGCAAAAAACAGCGCATTCCTTTTTTTTGCGACTTTTTCAAATCATAGTCGCACACCTCATGTAGCCTAGCCCATAGATCTATAGTATACGTTTTGATAAGGTTTGTATCACAACTAAAGTGGCCAAATAACTTCTTAAAATGAAAGACATTCATCTGATTTATAATGGTGTAGAGCTTAACTCGCATAATAATAATAATAATATATGCCATTTAGCAGACGCTTTTATCCAAAGCGACTTACAGTCATGTGTGCATACATTCTACGTATGGGTGCATACATAGGTTGCAGGTGAGTTTCAAGTTTGGGGAAGACAATTTTCACCATAACCACACACCTTTATACATTACATGCATAACTGCATTTGTAGTCACTTAAGTACAGTGCAAATGCAATCGAAAATCACAAACAAAACAGTCCATTATACTTTTAAAACTGACCTCACAGTGATGATCAATTTGAAGAAAGAAGTTCAACAGCAGGTTGAAACAATGTAAACGAGCTTTCTAAGGTGATGATTCATTCAGAACACCCATATGCATATTAGAGCACATGCATAGGCTTATCAGCCCAAGCCCCCCCCCCCCCAGAAAACACTTCATTAAAATGATGATTGTGCCATTATACAATACATAGCCTACCGCATATTACGCATGGCAGAAAAACATAAAACTAAACTGATTTAAGATGTCTTTGATACATAATTGGTCTAGCATTTGAGTGAGGACTGTGTAATTATGCATATTGGATGGACTGGTTACCTTAAGCTACGCTCCAACATGTCAACACATGAGTCTGGGAGAGAACATATAACTCTAGGGGTTGCTGTTGATTCATTGTGCAGGATGGCTTACAGTTAGCCTACAATTAGTCCATTTGTATTTGAAAAGCCGAGTAATAGGGATTTATTTTATATTTTCATAATTAATTGGGTAACACATGATCTTTAGCTATAATGAATATCCCATCTCCTCCTCTCCTTTATTCCTTTCTGCAACATGCAGAGGGGCTGTCAACAGTTTAGTGAAGTGTGTTTAGTTGCGAAAACATGTTACAATCGATGTTCCTGAACAGGTTTCACTTGGTTTCCCAAAGTAAGCACTGGGTAGCTGCAGGAACAAGGCTGGAGAGCCCATTGCATCCAGAGTTGGCGTGGAATAGCAGTGAGAGCATACTTCTACTCCTCAAACGGTGGTAAATGTGTGGAGTGAAGTCAGTGTTGTTGTATTTACTTCTCAGCTGCTCATATTAAGCACATGATCTGCTATAAAACCGAAGTAGCCTACCAGGCATCATTGAAAACCAGACGGTAGAAAAGCGTGCTGCCTTCATTCTCTATTCCAGTGCATACAGATGACATGGATTCTTCCTCTGCCCCTGTTCCTGACCATGTGATAAGGGGCCATTCTAAATCAAAACTCATTTGACATATTAGTAAAGACAATAGTCTGATGGGTAAAAATCACTTGAGAGAACAGCTGTGCAGCCTGAGGAAAGGAACAGTCGGAAGTTTTCTTTGCTACTTTCTCAAATCATCAATAGCATATAGTCGCACCATGCAGCCCATATGTTTGGATTTCTAAGACATTCTAAGGTTTGTATCATTAATGACTAAAGTTGCCAAATAACTCTAAATCGAGCATATAGGACCTGTTTCAAATGATCACTTTCATGTTTCATATGTGAACTCGCTCCGGAATGGGACAAATACCCTTCCTATTTTTATTCAGCTATATTCAATTATATTCTTACTATAAAATAATGACACAGGACTTATAAGCCTATCTTGTCAGCTTAATGTACAATCCTATAGCCTATGGCATGGAGCATAGCCAGATAACACAGTAGGCCAACTCATATTCTGTTGTTTTGAAATACATTTTCTTCATATCATGTTTCTTTAGACCGGACTAAAATAAATAATGGATAAACTGTGATGGTGTATATTAAATGGATTTGTTCCAAAGGCGCACCTCAGCAGCTTGTATGTGTTGAGGTCTGGAGAGGCCAGACGTGTTTATGTTAATTAACGGTCAACTACCTTGAAACAGGCAGTCTTCTGCATGACTGCCACAGCCCTACTCACCACCCCTGCTCTACCTTTCCCCTGGCCTCTATCTCCCACTCTCCCTCTTTAACCCAACACTCACCCTCTCTCCTCTTTCCATCTATCAACCCAATCCTGTTCTCTCTCTCTACTCTCCCTCCCGTCTTACTGGTCTGTTTCTGCAGTGTGAACAGTTGGTTCTCCAGCCGGGTCATCTGGTTCTGCAGGGTCTCTACTGTAGTTCTGTGTTCATCCTGAAGGTGGCGGATCTGCTCCCTGAACCCTGAGCGCTGGGCCACGGCCTGCGAGGTCAGCTGACCCACCGTCTGAGCATGCTCTGTTCGCAGTGACATAATCTCAGCCTGGAGAGACATGAATCTGGGGGGGAAGGGGAAGAGAGGAGAGAGGGAGAGAGTATGAAATAAAGGAGAGAGGGGGAAACAGATTAAGGCTGTTACTGTGGACTTGAATGTTAACAGACTGAGATAAAATCTATTAGCTCTGAGAGGTAATACAAGTATTCAGGCTCACATAAACCCGTACCTCTCTCTGAGCTCGGCCTCTTTAGCAACAGTCTCCTGCAGTATCTTGTTGTGTCGTTCCAGCAGTGTGTCATGTTCCATCTGGAGCTGTTGTAGTTCTGCAGTGCTCACCGCCAGACTCTGCTGACTGTCCTGTAGCTTGGCTTTATACTGGTCCACCAAGGACTCCATCTGCTCTCTGTCACACGCACACACACATTATCATCATATGACACACACCACACACACATTATCATCATATGACACACACACACACACACACAAACATCAAAAGACACACACCACACACAGTATCTGTAGATATACCTCTCCTGTTTAGTGGCGTCTCCATCGCTCTGTGCTGAGGTTTTGTTCTTCTGTTGTTTGAGGACGTTGTGAACTCTGACCTTATAGCTGTCAAACTCAGCAGTGACAGATGACAGCTCAGCCTTTGAAATAACATTCACATCACACATTAATTCATGTTTTACATAATTAAAAGCCAAACAAACTGTTTGTAAGCACACATTTTAGAAGCACATATTAGGTGGTAGCGGTTTTCATATTACATCTCTATTTTCACCCTGAATGCATGTAGTTGTGTTTCTGCAAACCAGCAGTACATTAACATGATGGTGTATTGTGTGCCAATGTATCAGTATTGTAATGAATAGTACAGTGTTAGTGTGTACATCCCTGAGGTAGGAAACCCAGCACCACTTCCTCTAACATGGAGCCAGACCGTACCATTCATCATCACCCACTGGACCCCAGGGGACACCTCCATAATAAAATGTTTGGTTCCAACCATTTAGCAAAGCTGCACACTAACACTTAACTGATGAGCAATCCATAGCGACATTTCTACTGCCTGAGCTGAGAGAGGGGATGGAGAGAGAGAAAAAAAGAGAGGGAGAGAGGAAAGGAGAGGGAGTGCGAAGGAGAGGGAGAAGGAGAGAGAAGAGAGAGAAGGTGAGGGAGAAAGAGAGAGAGAGATGGGGTTTAAGGTAGAGGAACGGAGATGAGATATAAAGGGAGGCAGAGAGAGAAAATAAGATGAGAGAGGGAGGAGAGAACTGGATGATGATTGTGCGTGTACCTACTTTGGCAGTGTTAGCCTCCTGCTGTAGTGTGGTCAGTCTCTGTTGTAGGGAGCTGCTTGTTCTCTGCTGTTGTTCAGTCAGAGTCCTCAGCTGCTCCTGCAGTCTGTGGCGCTCCGCGGTCAGGTCACAGCACTGGATCTATACAAGAACACAAGAGCCACTGATAACTGATACAACACTTAGGGACAGATAACATTGTGACACAGTATGTACTCGTCCATTACCCCTTTCAGACAGAGGGCGTTTCATTGAAAGCACAGTCTTGTTGCAGGCTCAGATGTCTATTTGTATTTATTATAGATCCCCATTATATGCTGCCAAGGCAGCAGCTACTCTTCCTGGGGTACAGTAAAATTAAGGCAATTATATCATTTTAAAAACATTACAATACATTCACAATAGATTTCACAACACATTAAGTCTGTTTGAATGGGTTCAGGGTCTGCCATCTTACCTTGTTGTTCTCTAGTTGCTGTTGATGTGCCTCCAGCTCTCCATTCAGAGAGGCCAGCATCATCATCTGAATGGCTTCCTGCACACACACACACACACACACACACACACACACACACACACACACACACACACACACACACACACACACACACACACACACACACACACACACACACACACACACACACACACACACACACACTTAATACACTACTTACCTTCACAGCCACTACACATTCAAGGAAACCCCAACTCCAATGTATTACAGAACCCTGTAAACACTCATAAGACTAAAGTAGTGATGTAGGAAGAGGTCCACTGGAACCCTCTCTGTACTCCAGGTAACCAGGTCCCTTGGGTCTGACCTGTCTCTTGGCATCAGCCAGGTCTTTCTTGGTTTTCACCAGCAGCTGTTTCATCTTGGAGCTCTTATCCTCCACCTGGTTCAGCTGGGACTTCAGAACCTCTGGGAGAACACACAGAAACAGGATAGAAGAATGGATAACAGTGAAAAGGCCATTGTTATAATGAATGAAACATATTATAGAGACGTATACACTTTTTATTTGCAGTAAACATAGATTGTTAGGGGTTCCTTGAGTGGCACAGCGGTCTAAGGCACTGCATCGCAGTGCTAGAGGCGTCACTACAAACCCGGGTTCGATCCCAGGCTGTATCACAACCGGCCACGACCGGGATTCCCATAGGGTGGCGCACAATTGGCCCCCCGTCGTCTGGGTTAGGGGAGGGTTTGGCTGTCATTGTAAATAATAATTTGTTCTCAACTGACTTGCCTAGTTAAATAAAAAGGTTCAAAATGTTAAAAAAGATTTAGTGCTTTCGTTAGGAAAGTAAGTAAAAGTCTGTCAGTGGGGCAAATGGTAGGGATCAGTGTTTGTGGGTACCGATCTCCTGGTTGAGTGTGTCTTCTTTCTGTGTGTGTTTGTGTATCTGTGTTTTCAGCTCCTCCACACACACGTCCTTCTCTGACAGTTTGGTGTTGAGTTCTTTGACCAGGCGTTCATAGTCTGCCATCTCCATGTCCAACAACGAGCTCTGCTGGGCCTCCTGGAAGAATAACACACACAGTATTCACAACAGATCAATATAGATCAGGTATATCTCACTGGTCACCCCCAAAGCCAATTCCTCCTTTGGTCGTCTTTCCTTCCAGTTCTCTGCTGCACATGACTGGAACGAATTGCAAAAATCTCTGAAGCTGGAGACTCACATCTCCCTCACTAGCTTTAAGCACCAGCTGTCAGAGCAGCTTACAGATCACTGCACCTGTACATAGCCCATCTGTAAACAGCCCATCTATCTACCTACCTCATCCCCATACTGGTATTTATTTATTTATTTTGCTCCTTTGCACCCCAGTATCTCTACCTGCACATTCATCTTCTGCCGATCTACCATTCCAGTGTTTAATTGCTATATTGTAATTACTTCGCCACCATGGCCTATTTATTTCCTTATCTTACCTCATTGCACGTTTTATTTTATTTTGTTCTACTGTATTATTGACTGTATGTTTTGTTTATTCCATGTGTAACTCTGTGTTGTTGTATGTGTTGAATTGCTATGCTTTATCTTGGCCATGTCACAATTGCAAATGAGAACTTGTTCTCAACTAGCCTACCTGGTTAAATAAAGATGTTCTCAACTAGCCTACCTGGTTAAATAAAGATGTTCTCAACTCGCCTACCTGGTTAAATAAAGATGTTCTCAACTAGCCTACAAATAAAGATGTTCTAAATAAAGATGTTCTCAACTAGCCTACCTGGTTAAATAAAGATGTTCTCAACTAGCCTACCTGGTTAAATAAAGATGTTCTCAACTAGCCTACCTGGTTAAATAAAGATGTTCTCAACTAGCCTACCTGGTTAAATAAAGATGTTCTCAACTAGCCTACCTGGTTAAATAAAGATGTTCTCAACTAGTCTACCTGGTTAAATAAAGGTGTTCTCAACTAGCCTACCTGGTTAAATAAAGGTAAAATAAATATACACACTGTCTGCATGGTAACATATAAACACACAATCCCATTTCTACACATATCTTAGTATGAGTAATGGAACAGCAGCTTACAGTGCTTGAGGGTAAAATGTTACTTTGACATCCTGCTAGATTCTGAGTGTTGTTTTTTCGGACTAGAGGCAACACGACACACATTACAACATCACGGCACACATCGCGACACACATCGCGGCACACATCGCGACACACATCGCGACACACATCGACACACATCGCGACACACATCGCGACACACGTCGCGACACACATCGCGGCACACATCGCGGCACACGTCGCGCGCACACGTCGCGGCACACACATCGCGGCACACATCGCGGCACACATCGCGACACACATCGCGACACACATCGCGACACACATCGCGGCACACATCGCGGCACACATCGCGCACACATCGCGGCACACATCGGCACACATCACGGCACACATCACGGCACACATCACGGCACACATCACGGCACACATCACGGCACACATCACGACACATCGCGCACATCACACATCGCGACACACATCACGACACACATCACGACACACATCACGACACACATCACGACACACATCACGGCACACATCACGGCACACATCACACATCACGGCACACATCACGGCACACATCACACATCACACATCACGGCACACATCACACATCACGGCACACATCACACGGCACACATCACACATCACGACACACATCACACATCACGGCACACATCACACATCACGGCACACATCACGGCACACATCACGACACACCACGACACATCACGACACATCACATCACATCGCGGCACACATCGCGGCACACATCGCGGCACACATCACGACACATCACGGCACACATCACGACACAACATCACAGCATCACGACACACATCACGACATCACGACACACATCACGACACACATCACGGCACAACATCACAGCATCACGACACACATCACACATCACGACACACATCACACATCACGGCACACATCACAACACAACATCACAGCATCACGACACACATCACACACACATCACATCACAACACACATCACAACACACATCACAACACACATCACGGCACAACATCACGGCACAACATCACACACATCACGACACAACATCACAACAACATCACGACACAACATCACAACACAACATCACAACACAACATCACAACATCACGACACACAGCTCCCAGTGAAGGTTATAAGTAAGAGCTTTACCACCTCTTTATTTAAGTGGCCTTGCCATGTGTGTGTGTGTGTGTGTGTGTGGGTATTGTGTACCTTGCGTAGCTGCTCCAGCTCCTGTGTTGTCTGCTGAGACTGCTGCTTCTGTCTGCGGAGCTGAACTGTCAACTCCTCCACCTCCTTCTGCAACGACGACAGCTCCTGGAGACACAAAACACGGTTATATTTTTGGGTGACCAACAACTGATTCCAAATCCTATTTTCCCTAACCTTAAACATACCCCTTAAGTCTAAAATAGCCTTTTTAGAAGCGATGACTGGAAAAAATGTCCTCACTTCTCTGAATTTCTGTTACTTTACAATTCTTGTGAGGACTTCTGGTACTCAGAAGAATAGTAAAACGTGTACACACATTTAGGTAATTTAGCAGACGCTCTTATCCAGAGCGATTTACAATCAGTGCATTGAACAAAAATAGTTCTCACACACACACACACCTTTGTCTTCTGTCCCTTCAGTAGTCGCTCAGCCTGCAGGTCTCTGTTCAGGGTGTCTGTCTGTCTGTGTAGTTCTGCTGTCTGTCCTTCCATCTGTCTCACCGTATTCCTCAGAGTCTCCAATTCGGTCATCAGGTCCTCTCTCTCCGACCACAGCTGTTCATGCTGGACACAGAACACACACACAATCAAACTTCACTCATGAGTTCTTGGCAAACACTAGTCCCCTTGGCCATATAAATCAGCCAGCCAGGGATACACAACACTTCAACAATAACATCACACCAGGTAAACATATCTAACATAAAGACATCTCAGACACTGTTATGAGTTTCTCTGTCTGTATTGTCCCAGGGGAGCTCTCGGCTCACACAGCCAAGACCAGCATCTGTCTCAGTAGACTGACAACACCACAACAGCAGATGGAACCAGCCACTGGTTAATTTACACACACTCCGTTACTTCACAAGAAACAGACAATTAGGAAGAGAAAAATCTAATCATAAGAAGAGGAGGAATGAAAATAATGAACTAATGGACAGTTTGTATTTGGACCGAGGGGGAAATTGTCAGTTTGGTTGAGCACGCTGGATGACTTCTGAGCATGGTTTGTGTGTGAGACTGTAGTGTGTGTGTCTGTGTTACCTGTTGTACTGCGTTGTTTAGTCGTTTGGTCAGCTCGGAGATCTGTTTCTCAGCTTCCTCCACCGTCTCTCTCTCCTTATCCAGCTGCTCTGTCTGCCTGTCGTAGTCCAGCTGCAAGTTCTGTCACACACACACAGTATTAAACACATTCACTATTGAATAGGCATTGTGCAGCTTAATTAAGCAATAAGGCACGAGGTGGTGTGGTATGTTTTATGCACGACACAACACGGAGTGCCTAGATAAAGCCCTTAGCCGTGGTATATTGGCCATATACCACAAACACCCGAGGAGCCTTATTGCTATTATAAACTGGTTAACAACGTAATTAGAACATTAAAAATACATGTTCTCTCTATATATCGGGTCTGATATACCACGGCATGCAGCCAAATCAGCATTCAGGGCTCAAACCACCCACTTTATAATGCAGATTAACACCAGCGCATATGTCAAGCTGCCTGTTCTACAGCGACAGGGTATTCAAACTTCACATGCGCCGAACACAATAAGTGCAGACTTTACCCTGAAATGCTTACTTACAAGCCCTTAACCAACAGTGCAGTTCAAGAAGAGTTAAGAAACTATTTACCAGGTAGACTAAACTAAAAAATAATAATAAAAAGTAACACAAGAATAACGAGGCTATATACAGGGGGCACTGGTACTGAGTCAGTGTGTGGGGGTAAAGGCTAGTTGAGGTAATGTGTACATGTAGGTGGGGGTGGAGTGACTGTGCATAGGTAGCAAGCAGTGAGTAGCAGCAGTGTACAAAGGGGAGGGGGGGGGGGGGTCAACGCAAATTGTCCGGTGGCGACTTTATTAATTGTTCAGCAGTCTAATGGCTTGAGGGTAGAAACTGTTGAGGAGCCTTTTGTTCCTAGACTTGGCGCTCCGGTACCGCTTGCCGTGCGGTAGCAGAGACCAGTCTATAACATTTACATTTAAGTCATTTATAACTTGGGTGACTGGAGTCTCTGACAATTTTATGGGCTTTCCTCTGACACCGCCTAGTACATAGGTCCTGGACGGCAGGAAGTTTGGCCCCAGTGATGTACTGGGCTGTTCGCACTACTCTCTGTAGCACCTTACGGTCAGATGCCGAGCAGTTGCCATACTAGGCAGTAATGCAACTGGTCAGGAAACTCTCAATGGTGCAGCTGTAGAACCTTTTGAAGATCTGGGGACCCATGCCAAATCTCTTCGGTCTCCTGAGGGGGAAAAAGTTTTGTATTGCCCTCTTCGACTGTTTTGGTATGTTTGGACCATAATAGTTCATTGGTGATGTGGACACCAAGGAACTTGAAACTCTCGACCCGCTCAACTACAGCCCGGTCGATGTTAATAGGGGCCTGTTCGACCCGCCTTTTCCTGTAGTCCACGATCAGCTCCTTTGTCTTGCGCACATTGAGGGAGAGGTTGTTGTCCTGGCACCACACTGCCAGTTCTCTGACCTCCTCCTATAGGCCGTCTCATCGTTGTCAATGATCAGGCCTATCACTGTTGTGTTGTCAGCAAACTTAATGATGGTGTTGGAGTCATGTTTGGCCACACAGTCGTGGGTGAACAGGGAGTACAGGAGGGAACTAAGTACACACCCCTGAGGGGCCCCAGTGTTAAGGATCAGCGTGACAGACGTGTTGTTGCCTACACTTACCACGTGGGGGGCGGCCCATCAGGAAGTCCAGGATCCAGTTGCAGAGGGAGGTATTTAGTCTTGGAGTCCTTAACTTAGTGATGAGCTTTATGGGCACTATGTTGTTGAACGCTGAGCTGTAGTCAATGAACAGCATTCTCACGTAGGTGTTCCTTTTGTCCAGGTGAGAAAGGGCAGGGGGGAACGCGATTGAGATTGCGTCATCTGTGGATCTGTTGGGGCGGTATGCGAATTGGAGTGGGTCTAAGGAATCCGGGAGGATGCTGTTGATGTGAGAAATGACCAGCCTTTTAAAACACTTCATGGATACCGACGTGAGTGCCACAGGGCGGTAATCATTTAGGGGGGTTACCTTCGTTTTCTTGGGCACAAGGGCTATGGTGGTCTGCTTGAAACATGTAAGCATTACAGACTCGGTCAGAGAGAGGGTGAAGATGTCAGTGAAGACACTTGATAGTTGCTCAGCGCATGCTTTGAGTACACGTCCTGGTAATCCGTCTGGCCCAGCGGCTTTGTGAATGTTGACCTGTTTAAAGGTTTTTTGTTCACATTGGCTACTGAGAGCGTTATCACACAGCCATCCAGGACAGCTGGTGCTCTCGTGCATGCTTAAGTGTTGCTTGCCTCGAAGCGAGCATAAAAGGCATTTAGCTCATCTGGTCGGCTCGCGTCACTGGGCAGCTCGTGTCTGGGTTTCCCTTTGTAGTCCGTAATAGTTTTCAAGCCCTGCCACATCCGAAGAACGTCAGAGCCAGTGTAGTAGGATTCAATCTTGACACTTTGCTTGTTTGATGGTTCATCTGAGAGCATAGTGGCGTCTGGTTGGGATATGTATGTACAGTCACTGTGGACGACGTCGTCAATGGACTTATTGATGAAGCTGATGACTGAGGTGGTATACTCCTCAATGCCATTGGATGAATCCCGGAACATGTTTCAGTCTGTGCTAGTCCTGTAGTGTAGCATCCGCTGACCACTTCCGTATTGAGCAAGTTGCAGTACTTCCTGCTATAGTTTTTGCTTGTAAGCAGGAATCAGGAGGATATAATTATGGTCAGATTTGCCAAATGGAGGGCGGGGGAGAGCTTTGTATGCATCTCTGTGTGTGGAGTAAAGGTGGTCTAGGATTTTTTCTTCTCTGGTTGCACATGTGACATGCTGGTAAAAAAAAAAATGGTTTTACCAAATTAAGTTTACCTGCATTAAAGTCCCCGGCCACTAGGAGAGCCACTTCTGAGTGAGCATTTTCTTCTTTGCTTATGGCCTTACAGAGTTGGTTGAGAGCGGTCTTAGTGCCAGCTTCGTGGTAGTAAATAGACGGCTACGAATAATATAGATAAGAACTCTCTTGGTAGATAGTGTGGTCTACAGCTTATCATAAGGTACTCTACCTCAGGTGAGCAATACCTCGAGACTTCTTTAGTATTAGACATCGCGCACCAGCTGTTATTGACAAATAATTAATCTTACCAGAGGTAGCGTCTCTGTTCTGCCGGTGCATGGAAAATCCCGCTAGCTCTATATTGTCCGTATCATTGTTCAGCCACGTCTCGGTGAAACACAAGATGTTACAGTTTTTGTCCCGTTGGTAGGATAATCTTAATCGTAGGTCATCAATTTTATTTTCCAATGATTGCAAGTTAGCAAGAAGAACGGCTGCCAGTGGGAGTTTACTCGGTCGCCTACGGTTTCTCAGAAGGCTGCCCAATCTGCAGCCACTTTTCCTGCATCTTTAATTCACGCAAAAGGCAGGGACCTGGGCCCGATCTAGTGAAAGCAGGATATCCTTCTCGTTGGACTCGTTAAAGGAAAACGTTTCTTCCAGTCCGTGGTGAGTAAACGCTGTTCTGATGTCCAGAAGTTATTTTCGGTCATCCATTCAGGTCTAGAACAAAACTCCCATTAAACACAGCAGAGTGATTTGATCTCTAATGGCTTGCAGAGCCAATTCATAAAGACAACCGTCTGATCCCATTTAATGTGGCTGTTGTGCATTATACTAACTGAAACACAAACAGAAAGCTCTCTGCTGAACAGACACACTTAGCAGCTATGGCCAGAAAGCTAGAGCATTGGGGGAAAAGCCACTGTTATTTTCCTCATCATCTCTTCAAGTGTTTTTTTTTAATAAAACAGATTTGTACCACCGGCTAAATAAGCAATTCACTATTCTGTGTTGTTCATTCTGTATAAGGTAGAGATGTAGTGAGGGGTCTGGGCTAGGGGTCAGGGGTCAGTAGTACCTTGTATCCCTCTGCTCCATGGATGATGTCTTTCATTGAGCTGGTCACTCTCTCTCTCTCAGCCTTCAACACCTCTACTTCCTCCTTCAGTGACACAGCCTCTTTCCTGCTGGTGTCCAGCTCCTTCCTGGCTTTCACAGCCACCGCCTTGATCTTATTCATCCTCTCATCCTTCTCTTTGCTTTCCTTCTCCAGCAGGGCTGAGATGGAGGGATGAGACATCATCACCACACACAGATCATTGGAGGAATCAGTATCCCTCAATGATTGGCACTTTGTATCTGTCATTCTTAAATGAGCTTAATAAACATCTAGGAAGATCATCTCAAAACAAACAATAATTACATGTTTTGTATTGCTCATCTGTCATAGTATTATTACACAGAGTTTTCTGTTCTGTTCTACATTGGACAGTAGTAATTAGGAACATACCGATTTTCTCAGTGAACTCATTGGCTGTGTTCTCCTCTGAGACAGGAGACGGGGCTGAAGACTGGTGTGGGGAAAGAGAGAGGGAAAAGTCAATCTGTAGAACTAATGAAAAATACCACAGCAGTCACTTTGACAAACCATGGCTTAGGAAAAACCGGTGGGCAAAAAATCAATCCCTTTATGTCCTTTAGATGGTGTGTAGATGTTTTGAAGGAAAGCAGCCAGAAGAAGTACTTACCAGTAAGCCAGCCATCTCACTTCTCAGCTGAGATATCACTGTGTCCTTCTCTGTTAGCTGCTGTTGTAGCCCTCTCCTCTCCTTCTCCGCCTGTTCTTCCTCCTCCTCTCTTCCCTCCTTTTCCTCCCTCTCTCTGTCTGCCAGTGTCTCTGTAGCCTGGCTGACCTGTGTCAGTAGTTCTTGGTTCTCTGTTCTCATCTTCTCATTGGCCAGTTTCATCTCCCTTAGGTCTTTCTGTAGAGCTTCAGTATCTCCTACCACCTCCCCCAGATTACTCTTCAGCAGGCTCCTCTCCTTCTCCAGCTCCTCTATACGAGCCTGCAGCTCCTCCACCTCCTCCCCTGGGTTCCCCTGCACATTCTTAGAACTCTCCCTCTGCGCCACCTCTAGATTACTCTTCAGCAGGCTCCTCTCCTTCTCTAACTCCTCTATACGAGCCTGTAGCTCAGCCACCTCCTCTCTCTGGCCTTGACTCTCCTCCACCTCCCTCTCTCTTTCCTCCCACAGCCTCATCACCTCCATCTCTCTGTCCTGCAGTGCTGACAGTGTTCTGTCTCTCTCTGTGCTCACCACATTGACTGTTTCCTCTAACTCCTGAACAGCACTCTCCTTCATCTGTAGCTGAGAGAGGATCTCCCCGTTCTGCTTGCTCAGATCCTCCACTGAAGCCCTTAGCTCTACAGCTAACACTGTCTGCACCTCAAGAGATGCCTTTAGCTCAGAGGCTAATATTGTCTGCGCCTCTACTGAATCCTTTAGCTTGAGGGCTAACGCAGTCTTCTCCTCCATAGACGTCTGCAGCTGCTCCTTCATCCCCTCGGCTGCCTGTGTCTGCTTTAGGAAGCTCTCCAGCCTCTTCTCCAGGCCCTGGACCTTTTCCAACAGGTTGTCTCTGTCTTCATCGAACCCTTTTACCCTCTCCACCAGACCATCTCGCTCCTCTGTAAGCCTTCTGACGCTCTCCTGTAGCTCCTGGACTGCAGAAGCCGCCTGTTCCTTCATAACTTCATACTGTCTGGTGAAGTCCCCGGTTCCCTGACCTAGCTCAGTCTCCAGGCCGCTCAGGATGTCTCTGGTGTGTTCGTACTCAGCCACCGCCTGGCTCCTGTCTAGGGACTCACACTGGGATCTCAGTTCCTGAGCCTGACCCTGCTGTAGGATCAGGCTCTGGTGGGCTGCACCAGGGACAGGGCAGGACAGGCTCTGTCTGGGGCTGGAGGGGCTAGCAGGACTGGCAGGTAGGCCGTCCACTGAATCTCTCAGTGGGCCGCTCTGCTGGAGCTGAGTGAAAGCTTGAGCCTCCTGAAGGTCACGGTTCGGGGTTTCCAGGCTCAGCAGATCACGGTTAGGGGTCGCAACCTCCCGGGTCATCAGCAACTCTTCGATTTTAAACTGTAGTTCCTCCTTCTCTGTATGAAACTCCTCCCTCACCCTCTCAAGCTCCGCCTCCAGTTCAGTCTTCACATTCCTCAGGAAGGTCAGCTCGTCTTGCAGCATGGTATTCTGGGATTGCTGGTCCTCCAGGGCAGATCGTAGCCGTCCGCTCTCTGTCTCTCCATCACTGGCATCAATCAGACTTAAACCAGTCAGCTCCAACATCCCGGCTATTCCTGAGCTGCGGCCGCTAGGCTCCACCTCATCTTCCTGCACATCCTGCAGGAAGCTGTCATAACAAGAGGTAGAAGATTGGATTAATAAAGCACTTTTTCTATCTGCTCAAAGCATTTTACTGTACATTGTATGACTTAGCTCGTCCATCACCAATGTGTAGCACTAGGCCCCACCTGTCTTTGAGAACCAGCTGCTCACTGAGCTCCTCTTGGAGGAGTAGCAGTCTCTCTTTCTCCATCTCAAAGTCCTCTTCCAGAGCTCTCAGCTCCTCTTCATGTTGCACACTATGCTGAGCCAACTCCTCTCTCAGGTTCTGTACTTCCTGCTGGGCCTGAAAGGAAAATACACACACACACACTTTATTGCAACACTTAAAGCAGGTGGTCTTCATCAACTATCAGCTTAAAACAGTGTAAAGGTTTTTCTTTTGTGACATTTTTTATACACAAATTTTTAACTAACCTCTGTCAGCGCCCTCTGGTGGTCTTCTTGCAGCGCTGAAGCCACCTGGGCGCTTCGCTCCAAGGCTGCAGCTAGCTCTGTCTGCAGACTCAGGATCTGTGACTCCAGGCTGCAGCTAACGGCTTCTACACTCTGGTTTGTGTGTTCCCTTTCTCTCTGCTTTTCTTTCTCTCTTTCACTCTCTTTCTCTCTGTCATTCTCTTCTTTCTTCCTCAGAAGCCTCTGGAAGAATTCAACTTCTTCTTTGTGTTTGGCTTGGGATGAGTCTAAGCTCTTCTCCAAGGCTGCAATTTTCTTCTGGTGGTCTTCCTTGGCCTGGTCCAACTCTCCCAGCAGGGTGGCCAGTTTCCCTACTGCATCCTGGTCATATTCAACAGAAAACAAAGTTGGACTGGACTGGAACAAAAGGCTAAACACCCTGTAGTTATCAAGGTCCAGGGTAGGTGACTACTGGTCTGGCCTACACAGACAGATGACATGGTCTACTATAGTTCACCTGTTCCCGGTGCTTGACCTTCTCATTCTCCTTCCGCAGCAACACCACACTCTGCTGGGTCTCAGCCTTTTCCAGCAACAAGGCACTCATCCTCTCAGTCAGTTCCTAGTAGAACAGAATGGAAAACACATTACTGACAATCACTCATGAATAAAATAGAAATTAACAGAACACCTTTGCACTTCAGCAGTATGAGATTATACATTTTCTCATGTAAGATTTTAAGACCACAAACCTGTATGATGGAGTCACCTGAATTGCCTTTTGGCTGAGACTTAAGAGTATCAACCTCCTTTTCCAAAACTGTAAAAAAAAAAATTTAAAAAAAAGAGAAACCGAAAGGGCAACAATTATTAAAAAAGGAAATCCAACCAGCTACTGTATTAATATTATCAACGATCACAACATTGAATGGTAAACCTTGAATAGATGGCAGCATTCGCACAAAACTGAAAGCGCAAACCACCGCATTTACCCAGGTGACTGGTGACTGGGAAAATGGTTGAATGCTAACAATGTATTTATTCCCTCCATAAGGCAATCAAACAGGCAAAATGTCAGTACAGAGAGAAAGTGGAGTCGCAATTCAACGGCTCAGACACGAGACATACAGTGGGGCAAAAAAAGTATTTAGTCAGCCACCAATTGTGCAAGTTCTCCCACTTAAAAAGATGAGGCCTGTAATTTCATCATGAGTGCTTGTTTGTAGGTGACCAAATACTTATTTTCCACCATAATTTGCAAATAAATTCATTAAAAATCCTACAATGTGATTTTCTTTTTTCTTTTTTCATTTTGTCTGTCATACAGTTCCTTGCGAAAGTATTCGGCCCCCTTGAACTTTGCGACCTTTTGCCACATTTCAGGCTTCAAACATAAAGATATAAAACTGTATTTTTTGTGGGACACAATCATGAAGTGGAACGACATTTATTGGATATTTCAAACTTTTTTAACAAATCAAAAACTGAAAAATTGGGCGTGCAAAATTATTTAGCCCCTTTACTTTCAGTGCAGCAAACTCTTTCCAGAAGTTAAGTGAGGATCTCTGAATGATCCAATGTTGACCTAAATGACTAATGATGATAAATACAATCCACGTGTGCGTAATCAAGTCTCCGTATAAATGCACCTGCACTGTGATGGTCTCAGAGGTCCGTTAAAAGCGAAGAGAGCATCATGAAGAACAAGGAACACACCAGGCAGGTCCAAGATACTGTTGTGAAGAAGTTTAAAGCCGGATTTGGATACAAAAAGATTTCCCAAGCTTTAAATATCCCAAGGAGCACTGTGCAAGCGATAATATTGAAATGGAAGGAGTATCAGACCACTGCAAATCTACCAAGACCTGGCCGTCCCTCTAAACTTTCAGCTCATACAAGGAGAAGACTGATCAGAGATGCAGCCAAGAGGCCCATGATCACTCTGGATGAACTGCAGAGATCTACAGCTGAGGTGAGAGACTCTGTCCATAGGACAACAATCAGTCGTATATGGCACAAATCTGGCCTTTATGGAAGAGTGGCAAGAAGAAAGCCATTTCTTAAAGACATCCATAAAAAGTGTTGTTTAAAGTTTGCCACAAGCCACCTGGGAGACACACCAAACATGTGGAAGAAGGTGCTCTGGTCAGATGAAACCAAAATTTAACTTTTTGGCAACAATGCAAAACGTTATGTTTGGCGTAAAAGCAACACACCATCCCCACTGTTAAACATGGTGGCGGCTGCATCATGGTTTGGGCCTGCTTTTCTTCAGCAGGGTCAGGGAAGATGGTTAAAATTGATGGGAAGATGGATGGAGCCAAATACAGGACCATTCTGGAAGAAAACCTGATGGAGTCTGCAAAAGACCTGAGACTGGGACGGAGCTTTGTCTTCCAACAAGACAATGATCTAAAACATAAAGCAAAATCTACAATGGAATGGTTCAAAAATAAACATATCCAGGTGTTAGAATGGCCAAGTCAAAGTCCAGACCTGAATCCATTCGAGAATCTGTGGAAACTGAAAACTGCTGTTCACAAATGCTCTCCATCCAACCTCACTGAGCTCGAGCTGTTTTGCAAGGAGGAATGGGATAAAATTTCAGTCTCTCGATGTGCAAAACTGATAGAGACATACACCAAGCGACTTACAGCTGTAATCGCAGCAAAAGGTGGCGCTACAAAGTATTAACTTAAGGGGGCTGAATAATTTTGCACGCCCAATTTTTCAGTTTTTGATTTGTTAAAAAAGTTTGAAATATCCAATAAATGTCGTTCCACTTCATGATTGTGTCCCACTTGTTGTTGATTCTTCACAAAAAAATACAGTTTTATATGTTTGAAGCCTGAAATGTGGCAAAAGGTCGCAAAGTTCAAGGGGGCCGAACACTTTCGCAAGGCACTGTAGTTGAAGTGTACCTATGATGAAAATTACAGGCTTCTCTCATCTTTTTAAGTGGGACTTGCACAATTGGTGGCTGACTAAATACTTTTTTTGCCCCACTGTATGTGGCAGGGTCTACAATCACGGACTACAAAGGGAAAACCAGCTGCGTCGTGGACACCAACGTCTTTCTGCCAGACAAGCTAAACACCTTCTTCGCCTGTTTTGAGGACAACACAGTGCCCCCGACGCGGCATGCCTCCAAGGACTGTGGGCTCTCGTTCTCCGTGGCCGATGTGAGTAAGAAATGTAAGCATGCACTAGCCCAGCAGACATCCCTAGCCACGTCCTCAGAGCATGTGCAGACCAGCTGGCGGAAGTGTTTTTACAACTGTCCCCACTTGTTTCAGGATGTCCACAACTGTTCCTTTACCCAAGAAAGCAAAGGTTACTGAACTAAAAGACTATCGCCCCGTAACACTCACTTCTGTCATCACCCCCCCAACCCCTCTTTTACGCTGCTGCTACTCTCTGTTTATCATATATGCATAGTCACTTTAACTATACATTCATGTACATACTACCTCAATTGGGCCGGCCAACCAGTGCTCCCGCACATTGGCTAACTGGGCTATCTGCATTGTGTCCCACCATCCCCTCTTGTACACTACTGCTACTCTCTGTTCATCATATATGCATAGTCACTTTAACCATATCTACATGTACATACTACCTCAATCAGTCTGACAAACCGGTGTCTATGTAGCCTCGCTACTTTTATAGCCTCGCTACTGTATATAGCCTGTCTTCTTACTGTTGTTTTATTTCTTTACCTACCTACCTATTGTTCACCTAATACCTTTTTTTGCACTATTGGTTAGAGTCTAAGTAAGAATTTCACTTCGGCACACGTGACAAATAAACTTTGGTTTGAAGTGCTTTGGGAGGCTAGTTAAGGATCATATCACCTCCACCTTACCTGACACCCAAGATCCACTTTCATTTGCTTACCACCCCAATAGATCCACAGGCGATGCAATCGCCATCGTACTGCCCTATCCCATCTGAGGAATACCTACTTCAGAATGCTGTTCATTGACTATAGCTCAGCATTCAACACCATAGTACCCATTAAGCTTGGGGCACTGGGTCTGAACCCCGCCCTGTGCAACTGGGTCCTGGACTTCCTGACGGGCCATCCCCAGGTGGTGAAGGTAGGAAACAATACCTCCACTTCACCGATCCTCAACACAGGGGCCAAGCACACCAACTCAATCATCCAGTTTGCAGACAACAACAGTAGTAGGCCTGATTACCAACAATGAGGAGACAGCCTACAGGGAGGAGGTGAGGGCCCTGGCAGAGTCTTGCCAGGAAAATAAACTCTCCCTCAACAAAACGAAGTGGACTTCAGGAAACAGCAGAGGGAGGAGCAGGCCCCCATCCACATCAAAGGGACCGCAGTAGAGAAGGTGGAAAGCTTCAAGTTCCTGGTCGTACACGTCACTGACGATCTGAAATGGTCTACCCACCCAGACAGTGTGGTGAAGAAGGCGCAACAGCGCCTCTTCAACCTCAGAAGGCTGAAGAAATTTGGCTTGGCACCTAAGACCCTCAGAAACTTTCACAGATGCACAATTGAGAGCATCCGGTCAGGCTGTATCACCGCCAGGTACAGCAACTTCCACGCCCGCAACCGCAGGGCTCTCCAGAGGTTGGTACGGTCTGCACAACGCATCATTGGGGTCACACTGCCTGCCCTCCAGGACACCTACAGCACCCGATGTCACAGGAAGGCCAAAAAGATCATCAAGGACATCAACCACAGCCCGTTCACCCCACTATCATCCAGAAGGCGAAGTCAGTATAGGTGCATCAAAGCTCAGACAGAGAGACTGAAAAACCTATTAAAGGCTATCAGACTGTTAAATAGCCATCACTAGCCAGCTACCACCCGGTTACTCAAACCCGCACCTCAGAGGCTGCTGCGCTATATACAGTACCAGTCAAAAGTTTGGACACACCTACTCATTCAAGGGTTTTTCTTTATTTTTACTATTTTCTACATTGTAGAATAAAGACATCCAAACTATGAAATAACACATATGGGATAATGTAGTAACCAACAACAACAAAAAGTGTTAAACCAATAAAAAATGTATTTAAAAATGTCAGATTCTTCAAAGTAGCCACCCTTTGCCTTGATGACAGCTTTGCACACGCTTGGCATTCTCTCAACCAGCTTCACCTGGAATGCTTTTCCAAAAGTCTTGAAGGAGTTCCAACATATGCTGAGCCCTTGTTGGCTGCTTTTCCTTCACTCTGCGGTCCAACTCATCCCAAACCATCTCAATTGGGTTGAGGTCAGGTGGTTGTGCAGGCCAAGTCATCTGATGCAGCACTGATGCAGAATTCTAAATAAATCAGACAGCGTCACCAGCAAAGCACCCCACACCATCACACCTCCTCCTCCATGTTTCACGGTGGGAATCACACATGCGGAGATCATCCCTTCACCTACTCCGCATCTCAGAAAAGACACGGCGGTTAGAACCAAAAATCTCACATTTGGACTCGTAAGAACAAAGGACAGATTTCCACCGGTCTAATGTCCAATGCTCGTGTTTCTTGGCCAAAGCAAGTTACTGGTGTCCTTTAGTAGTGGTTTCTTTGCAGCAATTCGACCATTAAGGCATGATTCACGCAGTCTCCACTGAACAGTTGATGTTTAGATGTGTCTGTTACTTGAACTCTGTGAAGCATTTATTTGGGTTGCAATGTGTGGTGCTAACTCTAATGAACTTATCCTCTGCAGCACAAGTAACTCTGGGTCTTCCTTTCCTATGGCGGTCCTCATGAGAGCCAGTTTCATCATAGCGCTTGCTGGATTTTCAAAGTTCTTGACATTTTCCATATTGACTGACCTTTGTCTTAAAGTAATGATGGACTGTTGTTTCTCTTTGCTTATTTGAACTATCCTTGCCATAATATGGACATGGTTTTTTTGGACCAAATATGGCTCTCTTCTGCATACCACCCGTACCATGTCACAGTGTGCAAAGCTGTCCAAGACAAAGGGTGGCTACTTTGAAAAATCTAGTATGTAAACATTATTAAAGTGATTATTGTTCCATTATTAAAATGGCCGGTGATTCCATATCTATGTACAGCACCAGGTTTAAAAAAACAAAACTATTTTCTACATTGTAGAATAGTAGTGAAGACAACGAAACCATGACATAACACATGGAATCATGTTGTAACCAAAAAGGTGTTAAATTAATCTAAATATGTTTTATATGTACAGTTGACTTTGGAAGTTTACATACACTTAGGTTGGAGTCATTAAAACTTGTTTTTCAACCACTCCACAAATTTTTTGTTAACAAACTATAGTTTTGGCAAGTCGGTTAGCACATCTACTTTGTGCATGACACAAGTTAATTTCCAACAATTGTTTACAGAAAGATTACTTCACTTATAATTCACTGTATCACAAATCCAGTGGGTCAGAAGTTTACATACACTAAGTTGACTGTGCCTTTAAACAGCTTGGAAAATTCTAGAAAATTATGTCATGGCTTTACAAGCTTCTGATAGGCTAATTGACATAATTTGAGTCAAGTGGAGGTGTACCTGTGGATGTATTTCAAGGCCTACCTTCAAACTCAGTGCCTCTTTACTTGACATCATGGGAAAATCAAAAGAAATCAGCCAAGACCTCAGAAAAAATATTGTAGACCTCCACAAGTCTGGTTATCCTTGGGAGTAATTTCCAAACACCTGAAGGTACCATGTTCATCTGTAGAAACAATAATCTGCAAGTATAAACACCATGGGACCACGCAGCCGTCATACTGCTCAGGAAGGAGACGCGTTCTGTCTCCTAGAGATGAACGTGCTTTGGTGCAAAAAGTGCAAATCAATCCCAAAACAACAGCAAAGGACCTTCTGAAGATGCTGGCGAAAACAGGTACAAAAGTATCTACATCCACAGTAAAACGAGTCCTACATCGACATAACCTGAAAGGCCGCTCAGCAAGGAAGAGCCAGCGCTCCAAAACCACCATAAAAAAATCCATACTACGGCTTGCAACTGCATATGGGGACAAAGATCATACTTTTTGAAGAAATGTCTTCTGGTCGGATGAAACAAAAATAGAACCGTTTGGCCATAATGACCATTGTTATATTTGGAGGAAAAAGGGGGAGGCTTGCAGGCTGACGAACCCCATCCCGACCGTGAAGCACGGGGGTGACAGCATCATGTTGTCGGGGTGCTGCTTTGCTGCAGGAGGGACTGGTGCACTTCACAAAATAGATGGCGTCATAAAAAAGGAAAATTAGGTGGATATATTGAAGCAACATCTCAAGACATCAGTCAGGAAGTGAAAGCTTGGTCGCAAATGGGTCTTCCAAATGGATCATGACCCCAAGCATACTTCCAAAGTTCTGGCAAAATGGCTTAAGGACAACAAAGTCAAGGTATTGGAGTGGCCATCACAAAGCCCTGACCTCAATCCTATAGAACATTTGTGGGCAGAACTGAAAAAGTGTGTGTGAGTAAGGAGGCCTATAAACCTGACTCAGTTACATTAGCTCTGTTGGGTGAATTTTGGCCCATTCCTCCTAACTTAATGTGGGAAGCTTGTAGAAGGCTACCCAAAACATTTGACAATTTAAAGACAATGCTACCAAATACTAATTGAGTGTATGCAAACTTCTGACCCACTGGGAATGTGATGAAAGAAATAAAATCTGAAATAAATAATTCTCAACTATTATTCTGACATTTCATTCTTAAAAGGAAGTGGTGATCCTAACTGACCTAAGACAGGGAATTTTTACAAGGATTACATGTCGGGAATTGTGAAAAACTGAGTTTAAATGTATTTGGCTAAGGTGTATGTAAACTTCCGACCCCACCATACCCGTCTGCACATTATGCCCTGAATCTATTCTACCATGCCCAGAAATCTACTCCTTTTATTCTTTGTCCCCAACGCTCGAGGCGGCCAGCTCTGATAGCCTTTAGCCGTACCTTCATCCTACTCCTCCTCTGTTCCTCGAGTGATATGGAGGTAAACCCAGGCCCTGTGTGTCCCCAGGCACCCTCATTTGCTGACTTCTGTGATCCAAAAAACCTTGGTTTCATGCATGTCAACATCAGAAGCCTCCTCCCTAAGTTTGTTTTACTCACTGCTTTAGCACACTCCGCCAGCCCTGATGTCCTTGCCGTGTCTGAATCCTGGCTTAGGAAGGTCACCAACAATTTTGAGATTGGGTGCATCTCAGCCACGCTCAAAACATATAACCGCCATCGATAAAAGACAGTACTGTGCAGCCGTCTTCATCGACCTGGCCAAGGCTTTCGACACTGTCAATCACCACATTCTTATCGGGCAGAGTCAATAGCCTTGGTTTTTCTAATGACTGCCTCGCCTGGTTCACCAACTACTTTGCAGACAGAGTTCAGCGTGGGCATGTTGTCCGGTCCTCTGGCAGTCTCTATGGGGGTACCACAGGGTTCAATTCTCGAGCCGACTCTTTTCTCTGTATATATCAATGATGTCGCTCTTGCTGCGGGCAATTCCCTGATCCACCTCTACGCAGACGACACCATTCTGTATACTTCTAGCCCTTCCTTGGACCCTGTGCTAACTAACCTCCAAACGAGCTTCAATGCCTTACAACACTCCTTCCGTGGCCTCCAACTGCTCTTAAATGCTAGGAAAACCAAATGCATGCTTATCAATCGTTCGCTGCCCGCACCCGCCCGCCCGACTAGCATCACCACCCTCGACGGTTCCGACCTAGAATATGTGGACAACTATAAATACCTAGGTGTCTGGCTAGACTGTAAACTCTCCTTCCAGACTCATTAAACATCTCCAATCCAAAATCCAATCTAGAATCTGCTTTCTATTTCGCAAAAAGCCTCCTTCACTCACGCCGCCAAACTTAACCTAGTAAAACTGACTATCCTACCGATCCTCGACGATGTCATCTACAAAATAGCTTCCAACACTCTACTCAGCAAACTGGATGCAGTCTATCACAGTGCCATCTGTTTTGTTACCAATTCACCTTATACCACCCACCACTGCGACCTGTATGCTCCAGTCGGCTGGCCCTCGCTACATATTCATTGCCAGACCCACTGGCTCCAGGTCATCTATAAGTCTTTGCTAGGTAAAGCTCCACCTTATCTCAGTTCACTGGTCACGATAACAACACCCACCTGTAGCACACGTTCCAGCAGATATATCTCACTGATCATCTCCAAAGCCAACACCTCATTTGGCAGCATTACGTTCCAGTTCTCTGCTGCCAGTGACTGGAACGAATTGCAAAAATCACTGAAGTTGGAGACTTATTTCCCTCACCAACTTTAAACATCAACTATCTGAGCAGCTAACCGATCGCTGCAGCTGTACATAAATTGGGTGTGCTATTTACAGATAGTCTATCTACCTCATCTCCATATTGTTTTTAGTTTATTTACTTTTCTGCTCTTTTGCACACCAGTATCTCTACTTGCAGATCATCATCTGCTCATTTATCGCTCCAGTGTTAATCTGCTAAATTGTAATTATTCGCTCCTATGGCCTATTATTGCCTACCTCCTCATGCCTTTTGCACACACTGTATATAGACTTTTTCTACTGTGTCATTGACTTGTTTATTGTTTTATTGGCATGTGTAACTCTGTGTTGTTGTCTGTGTCACACTGCTTTGTTTTATCTTTGCCAGGTCGCAGTTGCAAATGAGAACTAGCCTACCTAGTTAAATAAAGGTGAAATAAAAAATGTTAAACTGTATATACTGTACTCTATTCTACTGTATTTTAGTCAATGCCACTCCGACATTGCTCATCCTAATATTTATATATTTCTTCATTCCATTCTTTTACTTTTAGATTTGTCTATAGTCGTGAATTGTTAGATGCTACTGCACTGTTGGAGCTAGGAACACAAGCATTTTGCTACACCTGCAATAACATCTGCTAATTATGTCCATGTGATTAATAAAATGTGATTTGATTTAAACAATGTATGACAGATGCATCATGTACCTGCACATTTGGACTTCATCTTCTGTATGGCAGCCATCTGCTTCTTGGCAAACTTGATGAGGTCATCTTTGGACAACGTGTCCAACTTCAAAGAGGTACCAGTAAGACAAAGAGGTAATAGTATGACAGAGGTACCAGTAAGACAAAGAGGTAATAGTAAGACAGAGGTACCAGTAAGACAAAGAGGTAATAGTAAGACAGAGGTACCAGTAAGACAAAGAGGTAATAGTAAGACAGAGGTACCAGTAAGACAGAGGTACCAGTAAGACAAAGAGGTACCAGTAAGACAAAGAGGTAATAGTAAGACAGAGGTACCAGTAAGACAAAGAGGTAATAGTAAGACAGAGGTACCAGTAAGACAAAGAGGTACCAGTAAGACAAAGAGGTAATAGTAAGAGAGGGGTACCAGTAAGACAAAGAGGTAATAGTAAGACAGAGGTACCAGTAAGACAAAGAGGTAATAGTAAGACAGAGGTACCAGTAAGACAAAGAGGTAATAGTAAGACAGAGGTACCAGTAAGACAAAGAGGTACCAGTAAGACAAAGAGGTACCAGTAAGACAAAGAGTAAGACAAAGAGGTACCAGTAAGACAAAGAGGTACCAGTAAGACAAAGAGGTAATAGTAAGACAAAGAGGTAACACATAGAAAGTAAGACATATAAAGCATTATGTGCTGCACCTTTGACTTAGCGGCAGCACCTGGAGGAGGTGAGGTCACAGACTCTGGACTGGTGTCCTGCTGTTGTAGAGAAAAAAATATGACATAAAACAGGATACAGGTATGACACATACACACCATACAACTGCCAACTAACTGAATGATCTACATATCACATTTGATCATACATTACTAGCTACTCATTATTATTTTCTAGATCAGTCAGTCAGCTATAATTGAACTACAATGCATCACTGATTTGACACGGCTCTCGAACAATGCCCCACCTTTCCAGCACGAGTAGGTATCACGTAACTAAACTAATCTAACGTTAGCTAGATTTCTTTGCCTGGTGATATGGAAGCATGTGAATACTTCTGGATAAGGAAACAACTAGCTAGTTGTCCATGGCTAACGTTACAGTACCTTAATAGCTAGCTAACTACACCAGTAACATTGGTAATATGTATGAGAACTAAAAAGTATTGTTAGCAGCTCATTAGGCAGTAGTATCGCATATAGTTTATTACAATGGCGATTAAGTTCTCATCTCCAGTGTTACCTATGCCAGCTAGCCAAACATGCTACAAATACTTCCTTGTCGTTGGACCAAACTTACCTCCATCTTGATCGACCCAATTTAAGTACCCAATCGTTAACGAAATCGGTAATCTGTGTAACTGAATATCTGATATGAGTTCTTATATTGCACGGTTACTGTGCGATTTGAAAACGAAAGGATTTCAATATTTTGGTGCTGTCTAATGCTGAGCTTCAGGTCATTTCCGCTTCAACCAACGTCCGTACGTACATACGTCACAACGAACGTAGGTCAGATCTTCTTCATCGATGGTATATTGGCGATCACACAATTTAATGTGCATCCCGCCACCTACTATGCAGGATGGAAACAGGATTCCCCAAAAAACGAAATAAACTACCAAAAAACGACCCCAAAATCGATAAATAAAATAAGCTAAATCAAACAACTTTTCTGTAAAAATATGTAGGGCGGGTCTTCCGGGCCAGTACCCTTTGCATGTCTTCAGGTGTAGAATCCTTGAGTCCCAAAAACATTTCTGCAGCAGCCAGAGCTAGTGCTGCACAGTTTTTAAAAGTGGCATTTCTTCATTCACCGAGCGGGTCAATAACCGGGCACCACCACACCAGGAATTCTCTTCAGGTATTCAACCTGAACATCTGTCGTCACCCCTGAGATGGGTGCTCTACTCCAAAGTTCAAAACACAAAACTACTGTTGTCTGGATTCTTTTGAGGCCCACTGCAACCTTCCTCTCTTCTTCAGAAATACAATTAATCAAAATAAGACCATTACTGGTTGCTCGACAGAAAATACTTCACCATTTTTGACACCTCAAATGGGTTTCCCACTTATGCATCTTTCCTCAACAAATGCATCCACTCCAATTTCAGACAATGTCCTTTTTGTTCCAGTTTTTGATACTACTGTTGTCCATTCAGAACATTAGTCTTCTCCAAATTCACCAAATAGTAAAAAGTGCAGAATTGAGTTAGTTTCAAAGTAACATTAGTTAATTATACCCTGTAATAGCCATTTCCAGGTGAACAAAATAGAAGAGCAGTCGCAGATAAAGTCAATCATAAATCTATCAGATTAATTACAAGTTGCAACAGGGAGACACCTCCAGCAATAACCTCCAGAACAGAAGCAGAGAAAATGTCTAACAGGCCCCTTGGAGACAGGCCTGTTATATCCTAATCAGACAGCACAAAGTATACTGTAATCACCAGCCAAAAAGCTTGTAGGAAGTCAAAACAAAAGGCAATGACTTTGTCAGCTGCTACAGAATCACACAGTGTTACACAGAATACAATAATAATCAGTGTGTCCTGGGTTTTTATGCATCCAGTGTGGCATAAATAACTAGTATAAACAGATATTAGTTTAATTCATAACATATAGCATATGGTCTAGTGACCATCGAATCGAGTGTTACAAACAGAACACTGGGAATCATGTAAATTAAAGAAAGAGAAAATATGTAATATGCTAAACATATACTGTACATCCAAAATATTCCCATTAAATACAGTACTCCAACAACTTAACTTTATTTTAACTTTAAGTCGTTAGTGCAATTCAATCAGTGAAGGTGTGTAATTGTTTGGGATGTGAGAAACTATTGATGTTCTGTACACGGGACTAGGTGACCCAAATTAATTTTTAAAAAGGGTCTGTTTCTTTCTCAGGCTAAACAGAATTGGTACATGTTTCACATAAATGACTATGTTACTGTAGCTACTAAATCATTTTCTGTCTGTATGTCACACATGCTATTCAGCAGGCTCCAGGAGTGAAGTCACTCGATTCAGTATTACCACCGGGTAGCCCATACAGGAAAAGGTCAGTGTTGTCTGTTCACAGAGTAAAGCTATACTTTATTTTATTTGAAATGTTTTAATTTAACATTTATTTAACTAGGCAAGTCAGTTAAGATCACATTCTTATTTACAATGACGGCCTACCAAAAGGCCTCCTGCCGGGGCTGGGATAATTTTTTTTAAATAGGACAAAATCACGACAAGAGAGACACCACAACAATACATAAAGAGAGATCTAAGACAACAACATGGAATGGCAGCAACACAACATGACAACAACACGGTAGCAACAAAACATGGCAGCAACACAACATGGTAGCAGCACAAAACATGGCACTAACCTTATTGGGAACAATCAACAGCACAAAGGGTAAAAAGGTAGAGACAAAAATACATAATATATGCCATTTAGCGGACGCTTTTATCCAAAGCGACTTACAGTCATGTGTGCATACATTCTACGTATGGGTGGTCCCGGGAATCGAACCCACTACCCTGGCATTACAAGCGCCATGCTCTACCAACTGAGCTACCAACTACCAACTACCAACTGAGCTACATCATGCGAAGCAGCCACAACTGTCAGTTGATTGAGTCATTGAATATAGAGATGGAGATAAAACTGTTCAGTTTGAGGTTTTTTTGCAGCTCGTTCCAGTCGCTAGCTGCAGCAAACTGAAAAGAGGAGCGACCTAGGGATGTGTGGGCTTTGGGGACCTTTAACAGAATGTGACTGGCAGAACGGGTGTTGTATGTGGAGGATGAGGGCTGCAGTAGGCATCTCAGATAGGGGGGAGTGAGGCCTAAGAGGGTTTTATAAAGAAGCATCAACCAGTGGGTCTTGCGACAGGTATACAGAGATGACCAGTTTACAGAGGAGAATAGAGTGCAGTGATGTATCCTATAAGGAGCATTGGTGGCAAATCTGATGGCCGAATGGTAAAGAACATCTAGCTGCTCAAGAGCACCCTTACCTGCCAATCTATACATTTATGTCTCCGTAATCTATCATGGGTAGGATGGTAATCTGAATCAGGGTTAGTTTGACAGCTGGGGTGAAAGAGGAGCGATTATGATAGAGGAAACCAAGTCGAGATTTAACCTTATCTTGCAGCTTTGATATGTGCTGAGAGAAGGACAGTGCACCGTCTAGCCATACTCCCAGGTACTTGTATGAGGTGACTACATCAAGCTCTAAACCCTCAGGGGTAGTAATCACACCTGTGCGGAGAGGGGCATTCTTCTTACCAAACCACATTACCTTTGTTTTGGAGCTGTTCAGAACCAGGTTAAGGGCAGAGAAAGTTTGTTGGACACTAAGAAAGCTTTGTTGTAGATCGTTAAACACAAAATCTGGTGAGGGGCCATCTGAGTATAAGACTGTATCATCTGCATATAAATGGATGAGAGAGCTACCTACTGCCTGAGCTATGTTGTTGATGTAAATTGAGAAGAACGTGGGGCCTAGGATTGAGCTTTGGGGTATTCCCTTGGTGACAAGCAGTGGCTGAGACAGCAGATGTTCTGACTTTATACACTGCACTCTTTGAGAGAGATAGTTAGCAAACCAGGCCAAAGACCCCTCAGACACCAATACTCCTAAACCGGCCCAAAATAATAAAATGGTCTACCGTATCAAAAACTTTGGTCAAGTCAATTAAAATAGCATCACAACATTTTCTTAGAATCAAGGGCAATGGTGACATCATTTAGGACCTTCAAGGTTGCAGTGACACATCCATGATCTCTGAGGAAACCAGATTGCATACCAGAGAGAATACTATAGACATAAAGAAAGCCAGTCAGTTGATTATTGACAAGTTTTTCCAACACTTTTGATAAACAGGGCAAAAGAGAAATTGGCCTATAACAGTTAGAATTAACTTGATCTCCCTCTTTAAATAAAGGATGAACCGTGGCTGCCTTCCAAGAGAGGAGATACAGGTTAAAAAGGTCAGAGATAGGGCTTGGCGCTTATAGGGGCAGCAACTTTAAAGAAGAAAGGATCTAAGTTTAAGGAGCTCCTTTAGCACCTCGGACTCAGTGACTGCCTGCAGGGAGAAACTTTGTAGCGGGGCAGGTGGAAATAGAGGGAGAAGCGTCGGTGATAGTCGCATTAGAAGGGGTGGGAGATGAGGAAATGTTGGAGGGCAAGGAGGCATGGCTGAGTCAAATAGGAATCCTGACTTAATGAAGTGGTGATTAAAGAGCTCAGCCATGTGCTTCTTGTCAGTAACAACCAAGGGACATGGGCAGCTGTGAGGAGGAGGGTTTACTCTCCAGATCTTTAACCGTTTTCCAGAACTTCTTGGGGTTATACCCACAGAGAGAGAACTGCTCCTTCAAGTAACTAACTTTAGCCTTCCGGATAACCTGAGTGCACTTATTTCTCATTTGCCTGAACGAGAGCCAGTCAGCCTGATCATGCGTTTGCTGAGCCTTTCGCCAAATGGAATACTTGAGGTGGAGTAACTGCAAGATCAGGTGCTGAACCTGTTTTTAATTATCATTTTCTTTATGGGGGCGTGTTTGTTATCAATATCACTGAAAATATAAAAAAATGTAGGTTTAAGCGTTGTCGACAGAGGGGATCAAGCTGATTCTATACCAATTTACAGAGGCCAGGTCATGAAGGAAGGCTTGCTCATTAAAGGTTTTTAGCAAGTGTCTATGACAAATCAGGACAGGTCGTTACTGAGCAGCCATTAAGAACACAGGCAGTGATCACTAAGGTCATTACATAAAACCAGACTGATACCTATCGAGCCTTTTCTGGGTGTTTGGATCTTGAGGGATTGGTAATAATCTGAGGAAGATTTAGGGAGTCCCATAAGACTTGGTCAGGTGGTTTAAGCATGTCCCAGTTTAGGTCACCTAGCAGGACAAATTCAGACTTAGTGTAAGGGGCCAAGAGAGAGCTTAGGGCAGGTAGGGTACAGGCCGGTGCTGATGGTGGACGATAACACTGAACGTGTTCCATGATAAAGATTGCCACTCCACCACCTTTGGACAATCTGTCTGCCGAAAAAGGTTAACATCAGCGTTCAAAACACTCTTTCTTAACCACGTGGTCATGGTTTCTTAACCACGTGGTCATGGTTTCTTAACCACGTGGTCATGGTTTCTTAACCACGTGGTCATGGTTTCTTAACCACGTGGTCATGGTTTCTTAACCATGACCAACACATCTGGATTGGAGCTGTGAACCCACACTTTTAATTGATCCATCCATATCAGTTGAAAATAGAGATGGATCCAGGGGGTCCTGAATTGTAATGACCTCCGCAAAGAGGGAGGGAGCTTCAAAGGCCTTTGCATTTGGGTGGGGGAGTCTGTGAAAGGGCTTTGACACCTTTCACTTTACACCTCAGCGCTAATTGAAGTTGCAGCAGGATCTGTTCTGTCCTATCAAGCTTGTTAGCCTTAACTTAGCATTCAGTCCTTATAAAGTAAAATATATCATTGTAATTTATTAATTTTAAAGAGTGACCTGAGATGGTTTCAGTGTGTTTTAATCATTGAGTATTAATAAAGTGTATTAACCCTGCATGGCTGCTAGGTAGAGAGAGAGAGCCCGAGAGAGCTGTAAGTAAATTCAATTCCTGTGGGGATGGAGAGCATGAGTAGGCGTAACAGTATATCTAAATGGCATTAAAGTAATGATTAACTGCCAAATTGTCACCATGGTCATCTTACTGCTGCTAAAACAACTCCAAATATATATTATTGGCTGTATAGACCTTAGTGCTGGCTGACCAACAGGCAGGTGTCTTCACTAACATTTTCAACCTGTCCCTGACCGAGTCTATAATACCAACATGTTTCAAGCAAGACCACCATAGTCCCTGTGCCCAAGAACACCAAGGTAACCTGCCGAAATGACTACCAACCCGTAGCACTCACGTCTGTAGCCATGACGTCCTTTGAAAGGCTGGTCATGGCTCACATCAACACCATTATCCCAGAAACCCTAGACCCACTCCAATTTGCATACCGCCCTAACAGATCCACAGATGATGCAATCTCTATTGCACTTCACACTGCCCGTTCCCACCTGGACAAAAGGAACACCTACGTGAGAATGCTATTAATTGACTACAGCTAAGCATTCAACACCATAGTGCCCTCAAATGACCCTGGGACTAAACATGTCTCTCATTTCAATTGACAAAAAATATATATATGTTTTTATCTCTTGAGCTTCTATTCATGAAATCTATGCATCCTACCAAATCACTTTTTATAGCTACTGATTACAGGCCTCCTGGGCCATATACAGCATTCCTCACTGAGTTCCCTGAATTCCTATCGGACCTTGTAGTCATAGCAGATAATATTAACATTTTTGGTGACTTTAATATTCACATGGAAAAGTCCACAGACCCACTCCAAAAGGTTTTCTGAGCCATCATCGACTCAGTGGGCTTTGTCCAACATGTCTCTGGACCTACTCACCGCCACAGTCATACTCTGGACCTAGTTTTGTCCCATGGAATAAATGTTGTGGCTCTTAATGTTTTTCCTCATAACCCTCGGACCACAATTTTATTATGTTTGCAATCGCAACAAATAATCTGCTCAGACCCCAACCAAGGAGCATCAAAAGTCATGCTATAAATTCTCAGACAACCCAAAGATTCCTTGATGCCCTTCCAGACTCCCTCTGCCTACCCAAGGACGTCAGAGAACACAAATCAGTTAACCACCTAACTAAGGAACTTAATATAATCTAGATGCAGTTGCACACCTAAAAACTAAAAACATTAGTCATAAGAAAGTAGCTCCCTGGTATACATAAAATACCCGAGCTTGGAACGGAAATGGCGGAAATGGCGCCACACCAAACTGGAAGTCTTCCGACTAGCTTGGACAGACAATACCGTGCAGTATCGAAGAGCCCTCACTGCTGCTCGATCATCCTATTTTTCCAAATTAATTGAGGAAAATAAGAACAATACGAAGAAAAAATATATATACTGTCGCAAAGCTAACTAAAAGCAGCATTCCCCCTGAGAGGATGGCTTTCACTTCAGCAGTAATAAATTCATGAACTTATTTGAGGAAAAGTTCATGATCATTAGAAAGCAAATTATGGACTCCTCTTTAAATCTGTGTATTCCTCCAAAGCTCAGTTGTCCTGAGTCTGCACAACTCTGCCAGGACCTAGGATCAAGGGAGACACTCAAGTGTTTTAGTACTATATCTCTTGACACAATGATGGAAATAATCATGGCCTCTCAACCTTCAAGCTGCATACTGGACCCTATTCCAACTAAACTACTGAAAGAGCTGCTTCCTGTGCTTGGCCCTATGTTGAACATAATAAACGGTTCTCTATCCACCGGATGTGTACCAAACTCACTAAAAGTGGCAGTAATAAAACCTCTCTTGAAAAAGCCAAACCTGGACCCAGAAAATATATAAAACTAATCGGCCTATATCGAATCTTCCATTCCTCTCTCAAATTTTTGAAAAAGCTGTTGCGCAGCAACTCACTGCCTTCCTGAAGACAAACAATGTATACGGAATGCTTCAGTCTGGTTTTAGACCCCATCATAGCACTGAGACGGCACTTCTGAAGGTGGTAAATTACCTTTTAATGGCTTCAGATCGAGGCTCTGCATCTGTCCTTGTGATCCTAGACCTTAGTGCTGCTTTTGATACCATCGATCACCACATTATTTTGGAGAGATTGGAAATTCAAATTGGTCTACACGGACAAGTTCTGGCCTGGTTTAGATCTTATCTGTCGGAAAGATATCAATTTGTCTCTGTGAATGGTTTGTCCTCTAACAAATCAACTGTAAATTTCGGTGTTCCTCAAGGTTCCGCTTTAGGACCACTATTGTTTTCACTATATATTTCACCTCTTGGGCATGTCATTCGAAAACACAATGTTATCTTTCACTGCTATGTGGATGACACACAGCTGTACATTTCAATGAAACATGGTGAAGCCCCAAAATTGCCCTCACTAGAAGCCTGTGTTTCAGACATAAGGAAGTGAATGGATGCAAACGTTCTACTTTTAAACTCGGACAAAACAGAGATGCTTGTTCTAGGTTCCAAGAAACAAAGAGATATTCTGTTGCATCTGACCATTAATCTTGATGGTTGTACAGTCGTCTCACATAAAACTGTGAAGGACCTCTGCGTTACTCTGGACCCTGATCTCTCTTTTGATGAACATATCAAGACTGTTTCAAGGACAGCTTTTTTCCATCTATGTAACATTGCAAAAATGTTATGAATTTTGTGAATAATTACTAAATTATGTATACATTTAACGTAGAACTATAAGTAACAGCATTCTACCCTGTCGCTGTATGATTGTATGAAACTTATTAGAATCATAAACCTAAATCTGATGTGTGTAGTTTTAGTCAAGAATTAGAACAAGTGTGTGTATCCTGTGTGTGTTTCTTTTCTCTCCTTCTCCCCTCACAGGTGAAAACCATCACTCCCCAATCAGTCAACAATCAATCATCAATCAGAAGACACACCTCCTCCTATTTCCTGACCTATCACAGTTCCTTCCCCATGGTTTAAAAACCCCATCATTTGTTTGTTCTAAAGCTCAGCTCAGCTCAATCTCTCTGTAAATGCCATGTCTGTAGGTCTCTGTGTTTCACTCTCGCTTTATGTCTTAACCTCTCTTTTGTTAAAGCACCTCCATAGCACTTTGTCATCACCTGTGAGTATTGTTTTTGGTTATGGTGTTTGTTTGTTTGCTGGTGGGAAAAGGGGGAAACCAAGACAAGTTGCCCATGGGCATACACTACCCGTAGGTGAACTTTGTTAAATACACTAGTTAGAACTGGGCGGACCACCCACTGTATTTTTGGTTAGTTTGCTGTTGTTAAAGTAGGCTAGTCTAGCTTAGGGGTGTTTTTGAATACTTATTGTTTCTTTTCTTGGGTCCAGCTCAGCCCCTTTTCCTGCTCCCCCCATTACCGTGTGTTTATAAATAAACCTAGAGTTTGACGGTAGATTTCTGTTGTCGTGGTTATTTCGTGCACACTTTTACTTTGTCACAATAATAATTTGCATGAGTTATGTTACGGGTCTCATTACCATCCCCCCCTAGACTGTCGGGCCAAAAGGGATTCGTAACAGGCTGCAACGTAACACAAATTATGGAAAAAGTAAAGGGGTCTGAATACTTTCCTAAGGCACTGTATATACAGTACCAGTCAACAGTTTGGACACACCTACTCATTCAAGGGTTTTTCTTTATTTGTGCTATTTTCTACATTGTGTAGTGAAGACATCAAAACTTTGAAATAACACATATGGAATCATGTAGTAACCAAAAAAGTGTTAAACAAATCAAAATATATTTTAGATTTTAGATTCTTCAAAGTAGCCACACTTTGCCCTGATGACAGCTTTGCACACGCTTTAAATTCTCTCAACCAGCTTCACCTGGAATGCTTTTCCAACAGTCTTGAAGGATTTCCCACATATGCTGAGCACTTTTTGGCTGCTTTTCCTTCACTCTGCGGTCCAACTCATCATAAACCATCTCAATTGGTTTGAGGTTGGGTGATTGTGGAAGTGAGGTCATCTGATGCAGCACTCCATCACTCCTTCCTGGTCAAATAGCCCTTACACAGCCTGGATGTGTGTTGGGTCATTGTCCAGTTGAAAAACAAATGATAGTCCCACTAAGCGCACATCAGATGGGATGGTTTATCGCTGCAGAATGCTGTGGTAGCCATGCTGGTTAAGTATGTTTTGAATTCTAAACTAATGACAAACATTGTCATCAGCAATGCACCCCCACACCATCACACCTCCTCCATGCTTCACGGTGGGAACCACATATACAGAGATTATCCATTCACCTACTCTGCGTCTCCCAAAGACACAGCGGTTGGAACCAAAAATCTCAAATTTGGACTTATCAGACCAAAGGACAGATTTCCATCTGTCTAATGTATATTGCTTGTGTTTATTGGCCCAAGCAAGTCTCTTCTTATTGGTGTCCTTTAGTAGTGATTTCTTTGCAGCAATTCAACCATGAAGGCCTGATCCACGCAGTCTCCTCTGAACAGTTGATGTTTAGATGTGTCTGTTACTTGAACTCTGTGAAGCTGCTAACTGTAATGAACTTGTCCTCTTCACCAGAGGTAACTCTGGGTGTTCCTTTCCTATGGCGGTCCTCATTTGAGCCAGTTTCATCATAGCAATTGATGGTTTTTGCGACTGCACTTGAAGAAACTTTCAAAGTTCTTGACATTTTTCAGATTGACTGACCTTCATTTCTTTTGGTCATTCCTCTTTGCTTATTTGAGCTGTTCTTGCCATAATATGGACTTGGTCTTTTACCAAATATGGCTACCTTGTCACCACCCAACTGATTGGCTCAAGCACATTAAGAAAATTAACAAATTAACTTTTGTCAAGGCAAACCTGTTAATTGAAATTCATTTTGGGTGATTACCTCATGAAGCTGGTTGAGAGAAGGTCAAGAGTGTGTCATCAAGGCAAAGGGTGGCTACTTTGAAGAATCTCAAATATAAAATATATTTTGATTAGTTTAACACTTTTTATGGTTAGTACATGATTCCATATGTGTTATTTCATAGTTTTGATGTCTTCACTATTATTCTACAAATAGAGTAAAAGGTAAAAATAATGAAAAACCCTTGAATTAGTAGGTGTGTCCAAACTTTTGACTGGCACTGTATATACAGTCCCCCATCGCAGGGTTGGATGTCACGCAGAATGGTGTTGATTGTCAGAATGTTTGCTAGTAACTTATTCCTTTTGTAACAGGAACTTAAGTAATATAGCATACAGTCTTAGAAACAGTTAAGTCATTCTTTGATCAAACAATATTTATAACAAAATTCAGCATTTTATTCCGTGAAAATAACAAAAACATTGAGTAAATTTGCACATGCATGTATGCTTTTATTTGACCTTTATTTAACGAGGCAAGTCAGTTAAGAACAAATTCTTATTTTCAATGATTGCCAAGGATCAGGGGGGCAAAAACATATATATATTTTTAACCTTGTCAGCACAGGGATTTGATCTTGCAACCTTTTGGTTACAAGTCCAACACTCTAACCACTAGGCTACCTGCCACCCAAGCAGTGTGGGTGTGTAAGACACAAAGGCAAAGAAGGGAGTTCTTTACAGCATAAGCTCAAAAGAGCTTGGGCTTTAATCAGTAATGAAATGTAAAAAAAAAATAGGCAGGTAAACCCTGATCTCCGGTCACGGTGAAAAAGTTACATTTCTTATACTTTCAATGCATTTTGTTGCAAAAGGTTGGTAAACGACTTGGTGACATTTTGTTGATTTCACATTGAATTCCTGTTGACAACTCAACCAAATGTAAATGAAAACTAGACGTTGAACTGACTGACGTATGTGTCCAGGGGATAGTTACCACATGGCTAGACCTAGGAATTCAGAAATATGTTTGAAATAAAGCTCTCTTTCCTCTTTTTAACAAACATAATTTAATGGATACTCCCATAATTCAAACATTTACAAAGACATGTTTATATTTTTTACTTTCACCTATGAAAAACAAATTCCCCTCACCTCAGTGTTTTGTCATGCTCACATTAGTTGACCAGGTGGATGAGCTCTTTCAAAGTTAACACATTTTAACTTTGAAATTATTACACAGAGCAATTTAGACTGGGAATAATTAGCACTGTGAGACAACCAACCTTGGTCATCCCCTACTAAACACACACGTCCTACTGTCCTCTTTTTACCTCATTGCAAAAAGTCAATGGATTTACTTGCATAGCTATTAATAGCATATGAAATGTGTTCTTGTACAATTACTGTAGGAGGTAAGGAACCATTTCTACAAATATATATATATCTTCTTACCTGCGTTTACAATGGTATGAAATGAAAGAACAAACAAAAGAACACAGTTTGTCCATGGTTTTGAAAGCTGTTTCTGTTTTGCAAGCCATGTTTCTATGCCTGACTATTTTACAGCCTGACTTTCGCTTTGTTGAGCCAGACATCTTCATGAGGCGGGTGTCCAAGTGTGGAGGTGTTGTTTCGAGTTGATTAACTCGGTTAGCATGAAAAATGGATAATGTTCCCAGATGATTTACTGTACCTATAAATCACCACACCTTCCAGAAACGGAGTACTAACATATTGTTATAATGAAAACTAAACTAAATCTTTCAACGGTCTGCAATAGAAACTGTTCGTCAAATACTGCAGACATTTTCAATGTTTGGTTTAGTTTTTTATTCCTTTTGTCTTGCAGAGTGTCGTAGGATGTCCCTTGTGAGTGTCCGTACCTATGTATGACATGCGAAGACTAGGTTGTGTCTGTAACGATGTTCGTCTGAGGAAGAAGGAGTAGACCAAAGCGCAGCGTGGTACGTGTTCATATTTCCTTTAATTAACTGAACACTAAATACAAAAGAACAAGAGAATAAATGAAAACCGAAACAGTCCCGTATGGTGCAAACACTGAAACGGAAAACTGCTGCCTAAGTATGGTTCTCAATCAGAGACAACGATTGACAGCTGCCTCTGTTTGGGAACCATACCAGGCCAAACACATAGAACTATAACACAGAACAAAAACATAGAATGCTCACCCCAACTCACGCCCTGACCAAACTAAAATAGAGACATAAAAAAATAACTAAGGTCAGGACGTGACAGTGTCAGAGAAATTCTTTTGGAGGAGAGACTGCATATTCTTTCAAACAACACCATTATAAGATTAGTTCAAATGGATCAGTTAACTATGCAATTCAACAGTTGTGCAGTTAAGGCCCAACGAAAAGTGTCGGGTCTCAGCTTTTATAGAGAAGTTCATCCTTTTTGTATTTGTGGCAGTCAGCAGATAGTTTGTAAAAGGCAATTAGTTGGATGTGCAGATTTAAGATAGCACAAGGTTGATAGCCCGAGGGCATTCACAACATAAAATGTTTTAATGTGCTCCTGTCTGCAAGTTTCCATACATGTGACTTCCTGTAGATACTAAACCCACAGGATGTCACATCTTGCGGTTGCACCCAAACAGCTCTTCGCTGTAAACCCAGTCTTATGACCAAGTCACACAAAGACACGTTTGTAAAAAACACTAGCATATAACAAGAGACTATTCTTTAAAACCCTCCCGTCGTCCTCGTATTGTGTCTAGTCCCCGCGTCCTCCGGGTCACCCTGTCCCGTCCTGGCTAAAGGTGTTATGCAGGTGAATGAGGACCCAAAAGCGACTTGGCGAAAACAGAGTCTTTATTCCAGTAAAGGAAATAGGCAATACTCCTAGACAAATCGGAGCAGAAAACTAAACATAAAAAACTAATTCCACTCGTAGTGACGAGGACAGACTGGAGACTCGACCATAAACTGTAGGTTGCCTCGGGAAGGCACCGACCGTAGCAGACTCAGACACCTGCTCACACGCAGCATCTGAGGGAAACAAGACACGACAGGGCGAGACGAAGACACAGCATGGCGAACAATATACAAGGATCCGACAGGACAGAAACGGAAAACAAGGGGAGAAATAGGGACTCTAATCAGAGGGCAAGATACGGAACAGGTGTGAAAAGATTAGATGATTGATTAGGGGAATAGGAACAGCTGGGAGCAGGAACGGAACGATAGAGAGAGGAGAGAGAGGGAGGGAGAGAGAGAGGGATAGAAAAAGGGAACAAACCTAATAAGACCAGCAGGGGGAAACGAACAGAAGGGAAAGCAAAATGACAAGACAATATAAGACAAAACATGACAGTACCCCCCCACTCACCGAGCGCCTCCTGGCGCACTCGAGGAGGAACACTGGCGGCAACGGAGGAAATCATAAATCACAAACGGTCCAGCACGTCCCGAGAAAGAACCCAACTCCTCTCCTCAGGACCGTAACGGAAAACGATAAAAAGGGAAACTAGGGTACTACTCTAAAAAAAAAAATGAGACACGGGTAGAGAACTGAAAGCTTTAGAGCAAACGGGACCAAACAGGCCAGGAGAGTAACAACTAGGGACAGACTGAGACACAGCAAGGGCAGGAACAAGAACAGGAGAGATGCGGTGGCAGGGAACAGACTGAGACCCAGCAAGACCAGGAGCAGAAGCAGAAAAAAATTACCAGACTTATTCTGCGCGCAGTCCGAACACGCAGCCACGAAACGGCGCGTGTCACGCTCCTGAGTAGGCCACCAAAAGCGCTGGCGAATAGAAGCAAGAGTACCTCGAACGCCGGGATGGCCAGCTAACTTGGCAGAGTGAGCCCACTGAAGAACAGCCAGACGAGTAGAAACAGGAACGAAAAGAAGGTTACTAGGACAAGCGCGCGGCGACGCAGTGTGCGTGAGTGCTTGCTTAACCTGTCTTTCAATTCCCCAGACTGTCAACCCGACAACACGCCCAACAGGAAGGATCCCCTCGGGATCGGTAGAAGCCACAGAAGAACTAAAGAGACGGGATAAAGCATGAGGCTTGGTGTTCTTAGTACCCGGGCAATAAGAAATAACGAACTCGAAACGAGCGAAAAACAACGCCCAACGAGCATGACGCGCATTCAGTCGTTTGGCAGAACGGATGTACTCAAGGTTCCTTTGGTCAGTCCAAATGACAAAAGGAACGGTCGCCCCCTCCAACCACTGTCGCCATTTGCCTAGGGCTAAACGGATGGCGAGCAGTTCACGGTTAGCCACATCATAGTTACGTTCCGACGGTGACAGGCGATGAGAAAAATACGCGCAAGGATGGACCCCATCGTCAGTATCGGAGCGCTGGGACAGAATGGCTCCCACGCCCACCCCCGACGCGTCAACCTCGACAATAAACTGTTTAGTGACGTCAGGTGCAACAAGGATAGGAGCGGATGCAAAACCCTTCTTGAGGAGATCAGAACAACTATCATACGACCGGTGAGGAGGAAGGGAGTTGGCTCTGGACCAACTGAAGACCGAGCGCAGATCATGATATTCCTCCGGCACTCCTGTCAAATCACCAGGTTCCTCCTGAGAAGAGGGGACAGAACCAACAGGAGGAATAGCAGACATTAAACACTTCACATGACAAGAAACGTTCCAGGAAAGGATAGAATTACTAGACCAATCAAAAGAAGGATTATGACACACTAGCCAGGGATGACCCAAAACAACAGGTGTAAAAGGTGAACAAAAAATCAAAAAAGAAATGGTCTCACTATGGTTACCAGATACAGTGAGGGTTAAAGGTAGTGTTTCACATAATATACTGGGGAGAGGACTACCATCCAAGGCGAACATGACCGTGGGCTCCCTAACTGTCTGAGAGGAATGTCATGTTCCCGAGCCCAGGCTTCGTCCATAAAACAGCCCTCCGCCCCAGAGTCTATTAATGCACTGCAGGAAGCTGCCGATCCGGTCCAGCGTAGATGGACCGGTAAGGTAGTACAGGTACTTGACGGAGAGGACCGTCTAGTAGCGCTTATCAGTCGCCCTCCGCTTACTGATGAGCTCTGGCCTTTAACTGGACATGAAATGACAAAATGACCAGCGGAACCGCAATAGAGACAGAGGCGGTTGGTGATTCTCCGTTCCCTCTCCTTAGTCGAAATGCGAATACCCCCCAGCTGCATGGGCTCAACGCCAGAGTCAGTGGGGAAAGATGGTAGTGTCGGAGAGAGGGGAGACACAGTTAACGCGAGCTCTCTTCCATGAGCTCGGTGACGAAGATCTACCCGTCGTTCAATGCGAATAGCGAGTTCAATCAAAGAATCCACGCTGGATGGAACCTCCCGAGAGAGAATCTCATCCTTAACCTTAGCGTGGAGTCCCTCCAGAAAACGAGCGAGCAACGCCGGCTCGTTCCAGTTACTGGAGGCAGCAAGAGTGCGAAACTCTATAGAGTAATCCGTTATGGATCGATTACCTTGACATAGGGAAGACAGGGACCAGGAAGCTTCTTTCCCAAAAACTGAACGATCAAAAACCCTTATCATCTCCTCTTTAAAGTTCAGATAATCGTTAGTACACTCAGCGCTTGCCACCCAGATAGCTGTGCCCCACTGCCGAGCCCGACCAGTAAGGAGTGATATGACGTAGGCAATCCGAGCTCTCTCTCTTGAGTATGTGTTGGGTTGGAGAAAGAACACTATATCACACTGGGTGAGAAAGGAGCGGCACTCAGTGGGCTGCCCAGAGTAACATGGTGGGTTATTAACCCTAGGTTCCGGAGACTCGGAAGACCAGGAAGTAGCTGGTGGCACGAGACGAAGACTCTGATACTGTCCTGAGAGGTCGGAGACCTGAGCGGCCAGGGTCTCAACGGCATGCCGAGCAGCAGACAATTCCTGCTCGTGTCTGCCGAGCATCGCTCCCTGGAACTCGAGAGTAGAGTAGAGAGAATCCATAGTCGCTGGGTCCATTCTTGGTCGGATCCTTCTGTTATGCAGGTGAATGAGGACCCAAAAGCGACTTGGCGAAAACAGAGTCTTTATTCCAGTAAAGGAAATAGGCAATACTCCTAGACAAATCGGAGCAGAAAACTAAACATAAAAAACTAATTCCACTCGTAGTGACGAGGACAGACTGGAGACTCGACCATAAACTGTAGGTTGCCTCGGGAAGGCACCGACCGTAGCAGACTCAGACACCTGCTCACACGCAGCATCTGAGGGAAACAAGACACGACAGGGCGAGACGAAGACACAGCATGGCGAACAATATACAAGGATCCGACAGGACAGAAACGGAAAACAAGGGGAGAAATAGGGACTCTAATCAGAGGGCAAGATACGGAACAGGTGTGAAAAGATTAGATGATTGATTAGGGGAATAGGAACAGCTGGGAGCAGGAACGGAACGATAGAGAGAGGAGAGAGAGGGAGGGAGAGAGAGAGGGATAGAAAAAGGGAACGAACCTAATAAGACCAGCAGGGGGAAACGAACAGAAGGGAAAGCAAAATGACAAGACAATATAAGACAAAACATGACAAAAGGCCCAATGTGCGCAAGTGACAGTAGGCGTGTGAACAGCCTTTGCAGATGTATTTCTTACACCTGCAGCACACCGTGTGTGTCTTGGAGTCCTTCTTGGGTGGGCAGAGCTGACAACTCTTCCTCTTACTTGCCCCGGTGGCCGGGGCAACGAGCGGGGCAGCGGCCGTGCCAGCGGCAGGGCCCTCGCGCTGTTGATCACGAGCCGCCGCCGTAGCACTCTGTAGGACTTTGACAAGTGCTGACGCTGCTTCGGTGTGGGGGAGATGCTGCCTTCTTTGGATCAGCGGCTTCACAAGTGCCTTTCCCAGCTGCTCGAGGAACATCCTGCGCTTGTCCCGCTTGCGAGGCATCCAGTCAGGCTTGATCTCTCGCCATATGACAAAGGTGTTGTAGGAGGACACGTCGAGGATGTTGTGGAAGACGACCAGGGGCCAGCGGGCGGTCATCCGTCTGCAGCTGTAGGTGCCGACCACCTTGTCTAGGTTGTCCACGCCGCCCTTGTTGCAGTTGTAGTCTAGGATGACGGCCGGCTTCCTGTCGCGGCGATCGCTAATGTGGCCCTCTGTGTGCAGCGTGGTTTTTCTTTGCCAGGTAGGACACCAGAGTGGTGGTGGGCGTGAAGGCAAACCTGGAGGACAGGACCTGTCTGCCCCTGGACTCGAGCAGCGCGGGCGGGAGCTCGGCCTTGTTTTTTCTCACCATGCCCACCATGGTGAGGTTCCTCTCGAGGAGCCGCTGGCCCAGTTCGTAGGAGGTGAAGAAGTTGTCGCAGGTGACGTTGCAACCACTCAGCCCTGTTGTCAGATCGAGGACGACGCGCATCCCCTGGTTCTTCTCGGGGCCTCCGCTGGCCGCCTTGCCGGTGTACACTTGCATCTGCCAAGCGTAGCTGGACTTGGCATTGCAGGCCATCCACGACTTGATGGTGTATTTCGCCGGCTTGCTGGGGATGTACTGACGGAAAGGACAGCGGCCTTTTAGAAAGGGGACAAGAGATTAGTGTCATTACTGTGTCTTGGGGGCCAACGGCCTTTTGTGTTACACACGCTGCTAGTGCTGCTACAGCCGCTGCTTGTACCACTGCTACAGCAGCACTACCTCTCTATAGACATATGCGCACACGCACGCACACGCACAGTACCTCTGAACGGGACCAGTTGCTCGTCCACCCTCACGTAGGGCCCCGGGTTGTAGAGGGCCGGCAGCCGCGCCTCCCACAGGTCCCAGACATCCCGTACGGCTGCGAGTTTGTCCGTGGCGAGTCTGGCGGTTCTCGACTGGCGGTCGTCGAATCGCAGCAGCCTCGAGTACTTGTGAAAGACCTTGAGCGGCATGGTGGCTCGGAACACAGTCCTGCCGCTCTCGGCGTCCCACAGGCTTGCCGTGGCCTCGCCTCGGGACCTGTAGACGCCCGCTAGGATCAGCAGCCCTACGTAGGCGCGCAGGTCCGTGGCATCCATGGGTTGCCAGTCGTCGCCGTATTTTCTGGCCCCGTGCAGGTTCGTCATTTCCACAATTATCCTTTCTATCGCCGGTGTGACAAACAGGTGGAAGGCGGACGCGATGTCGCGGGCCTGGGTCGCGGCATAGGCCGTGGGGCCCGGAGTCTGGTTCGGCCCGGCATGGCAGATCGCGAGGGCCCCGCGGTGGCGGCCGTAGGCCACGGGGGACCACTCAATTTTGCCGTTTTTCGACAGCAACGGCGTCTCCCGTTAGTCCGGGGCCGAGGAGATCTCTTCTTCGCGTCGGTCCTCGTGCTCGTCCTCGAGTGCTTCCTTCGGGCTCTTCCTCAGAAGAGGGAGAAGAAGCATCGTCGACCTCATGGCGCTCTGGGTTGTATTCCTCCCTGTCTTCGTCTTCCGAAACCTCTTCCTCCTCCTCCTGGCAATCTGAGTAGTCTTCTTGGTCCACGCTGGACAAGATCTGTTCTAGAACCTGCGCGGCCGTAAAACGCACGGCCATGGCCGCTCGGCTCCACTGATCGGGTCCGCTGAGCGCACTTGGCACGGGTGGGGCGCCGGTCACTTTGTGTGTGTATGTGTGTGTGTGTGGGGGGGGGGTGGGTGGGTGCCGCTGACAATATTAGTATCCTCTCTACGTAGGGCCGGCCGGCCAGCTTGCGTGGGAGACCCGAGACCCGAAAATCTCGCTTGCGTGCTTGTGTGTAGCCGTGTGCAGTTGATCCAACCCACCCGAGCAACAAGGCTGCTCTCTAGCACACAGCGGAGCAAGTATGGACCTGTGCAGCGGCTGGCTGGGTCGCTCTGACCCACAGAGCGCAGAGCGCAGAGCACAGAGCGGGAGCCCTGGAAACACAGGGCCTGGATCGCTCTGAGCCACGGGCGCAGAGCACAGAGCACAACAAGAACACTTGGCTGCTCTCTAGCACACAGCGGGGCATGTCTGGACCTGTGAGGCGGCTGGTAGGGTCGCTCTGATCCACGAGCGCAGAGCGCAGAGCGGGGGAGCCGGGCACAACCTCGCCACACTCGTAGACTCTCTACTACACTCAACGGCATACGTCTCGCCAGTGGCTGGCGGCGTCGCTCTGACCCACGAGCGCAGAGCACAGAGCACAACTATAACACTTGGTTGCTCTCTAGCACACAGCGGGGCATGTCTGGACCTGTGTAGTGGCTTGCAGGGTCGCTCTGACCCAAGAGCGCACAGCGGGGAGCCCAGAGCACAGAGCACAGAGCGGGGAGCCAGACACAGCCTCGTCACACTCGCAGACACTCGCAGACACTCAATGGCATACGTCTCACCAGTGGCTGACAGGGTCGCTCTGACTCAGGAGCGCAGAGCACAGAGCATGAGCCCTGGAAACACAGGGCCTGGGTCGCTCTGACCCACGAGCTCAGAGCACAGGGCACAACTATAACACTTGGCTGCTCTCTAGCACACAGCTGGGCATGTCTGGACCTGTGTAGTGGCTTGCAGGGTCGCTCTGACCCACGAGCGCAGAGCACAGAGCGGGGAGCCGGGCACAACCTCGCCACACTCGCTGACTCTCTACTACACTCAACAGCATACGCCTCGCCCCTGGCTGGCAGGTTCGCTCTGACCCGTGAGCGCAGAGAGCAGAGCGCAGAGCGGGGGAGCCAGGCACAACCTCGCCACACTCGCAGACTCTCTACTACACTCAACGGCACACGCCTCGCCAGTGGCTGGCACGGTCGCTCTGGCCCGCCAGCGCAGAGCGGGAGCCCTGGAAACACAGGGCCTGGGTCGCTCTGACCCACGAGCGCAGAGCACAGGGCACAGGGCACAACTATAACACTTGGCTGCTCTCTAGCACACAGCTGGGCATGTCTGGACCTGTGTAGTGGCTTGCAGGGTCGCTCTGACCCACGAGCGCAGAGCACAGAGCGGGGAGCCGGGCACAACCTAGCCACACTCGCTGACTCTCTACTACACTCAACGGCATACGCCTCGCCAGTGGCTGGCAAGGTCTCTCTGACCCGCGAGTGCAGAGCACAACTATAACACTTGGCTGCTCTCTAGCACACAGCTGGGCATGTCTGGACCTGTGTAGTGGTTGCAGGGTCGCTCTGACCCACGAGCACAGAGCGGGGAGCCGGGCACAACCTCGCCACACTCGCTGACTCTCTACTACACTCAACAGCATACGCCTCGCCCCTGGCTGGCAGGTTCGCTCTGACCCGTGAGCGCAGAGAGCAGAGCGCAGAGCGGGGGAGCCAGGCACAACCTCGCCACACTCGCAGACTCTCTACTACACTCAACGGCACACGCCTCGCCAGTGGCTGGCACGGTCGCTCTGGCCCGCCAGTGCAGAGCGGGAGCCCTGGAAACACAGGGCCTGGGTCGCTCTGACCCGCGAGCACAGAGCACAGAAAGGGGAGCCCTCCACACACAGGACCTGGGTCACCCTGACCCCAGGACCACGGGAGGGTTAAGTAGTAAAACAAGGGATAGCATGACTAATTATATCATTTTCCACGACAATTGGTAAAACATGCTGAAGCTAGAACCTTGTTGACGTTACTCCTTATTTTAGATAATACATGGTGTCGGAAGTGATTTTAATAATAATGTAGCCGATCTGTGCATGGACCCTAAACGTTGGGTGTAGATATTAGTTAAGAACAGTGGTTTTAAATGCTTCCAACAGTTAATCATGAAAAAAAATGCATAAAATGACTGTTACACACATCTGTTACATGTCAATATTATGTCAGTATTAGCTAGCTAGCTATTAACCTAGCTATGAATCTCAGCTATCCTACCCGGTTGTATCGACTTCCAAACAGTCTGAATGGCATCAATGAAGCCTATAGATTGAGTAGAATATAGTATAACTTTATTATGCCAAGGATGCAAGTCATGTATACATATAGTTATTACCAAGCAAGACTTTCCCACATTGTAGCCTGTACATTGAATATATTCACTGAACATGTACTCTACAGTGCCTTGCGAAAGTATTCGGCCCCCTTGAACTTTGCGACCTTTTGCCACATTTCAGGCTTCAAACATAAAGATATAAAACTGTATTTTTTTGTGAAGAATCAACAACAAGTGGGACACAATCATGAAGTGGAACGACATTTATTGAATATTTCAAACATTTTTAACAAATCAAAAACTGAAAAATTGGGCGTGCAAAATTATTCAGCCCCTTTACTTTCAGTGCAGCAAACTCTCTCCAGAAGTTCAGTGAGGATCTCTGAATGATCCAATGTTGACCTAAATGACTAATGATGATAAATACAATCCACCTGTGTGTAATCAAGTCTCCTTATAAATGCACCTGCACTGTGATAGTCTCAGAGGTCCGTTAAAAGCGCAGAGAGCATCATGAAGAACAAGGAACACACCAGGCAGGTTGAGATACTGTTGTGAAGAAGTTTAAAGCCGGATTTGGATACAAAAAGTTTTCCCAAGCTTTAAACATCCCAAGGAGCACTGTGCAAGCGATAATATTGAAATGGAAGGAGTATCAGACCACTGCAAATCTACCAAGACCTGGCCGTCCCTCTAAACTTTCAGCTCATACAAGGAGAAGACTGATCAGAGATGTAGCCAAGAGGCCCATGATCACTCTGGATGAACTGCAGAGATCTACAGCTGAGGTGGGAGACTCTGTCCATTGGACAACAATCAGTGGTATATTGCACAAATCTGGCCTTTATGGAAGAGTGGCAAGAAGAAAGCCATTTCTTAAAGATATCCATAAAAAATGTTGTTTAAAGTTTGCCACAAGCCACCTGGGAGACACACCAAACATGTGGAAGAAGGTGCTCTGGTCAGATGAAACCAAAATTGAACTTTTTGGCAATAATGCAAAACGTTATGTTTGGCGTAAAAGCAACACAGCTCATCACCCTGAACATACCATCCCCACTGTCAAACATGGTGGTGGCAGCATCATGGTTTGGGCCTGCTTTTCTTCAGCAGGGACAGGGAAGATGGTTAAAATTGATGGGAAGATGGATGGAGCCAAATACAGGACCATTCTGGAAGAAAACCTGATGGAGTCTGCAAAAGACCTGAGACTGGGACAGAGATTTGTCTTCCAACAAGAGAATGATCCAAAACATAAAGCAAAATCTACAATGGAATGGTTCAAAAATAAACATATCCAGGTGTTAGAATGACCAAGTCAAAGTCCAGACCTGAATCCAATCGAGAATCTGTGGAAAGAACTGAAAACTGCTGTTCACAAATGCTCTCCATCCAACCTCACTGAGCTCGAGCTGTTTTGCAAGGAGGAATGGGATAAAATTTCAGTCTCTCGATGTGCAAAACTGATAGAGACATACCCCAAGCGACTTACAGCTGTAATCGCAGCAAAATGTGGTGCTACAAAGTATTAACTGAATAATTTTGCACGCCCAATTTTTCAGTTTTTCATTTGTTAAAAAAGTTTGAAATATCCAATAAATGTCGTTCCACTTCATGATTGTATCCCACTTGTTGTTGATTCTTCACAAAAAAATACAGTTTTATATCTTTGTTTGAAGCCTGAAATGTGGCAAAAGGTTGCAAAGTTCAAGGGGGCCGAGTACTTTCGCAAGGCACCTTATCTTGGCATATAAAGGTGCTGTTCAGGCATGAATGTCTGTGAGACATTCTTTTTCAATCAAATCCAATCCCAGGAGTATCAAACTCCAGTCTTTGAATGATGCTGTGTCTGCATCAGTGGGGGGACAATTTTTTTTCTTCTCATGAGCATGGCCTTATTTCTATTACATCAGATTGGATGACTGTCCTTCATATTCCATTCACCCAGTCCAATGTCCCAGTCCAATGTACAGCAATAGGTCTGGCCTACTACATCATACTAATATTTTCTCTATACCCATCATGAGGCTGCTACAACCTAACCTATGGATGAAAGTTTTCAACATATATGCTAATTAGTTTCTATTGGACAAATTCAGGTCTGTTTATCCCCGTTTTGTTTCGTTTGCTTCACCTTAAGAAACATTTTTCAGAGGAATCGGCAGAATGAATACACCCTGATCACACAAAATAGATCACTTTATTAGCAGCCACGTTGTATTCCTTCTCACATTTATCCGCTCTCCTCCTCTTACCTTGTGCCTTCGTCTGTGGACTTCAATGCACAACATATCAACTGCAGGTGACCAGGCAAAAAAACCTTTCCAAGCCAAACCATATCATTACCGCTACACACAGCATACATCATTGTCACCATATTAGCTAAAGTAAGGTCATAGTCGTTGTAGCTAATAGAACTAACGTGCTAGTAAACCCACTACAATCATGCAGTAACATTACTGTGTAGTCAGTAAGCAATTTAGCACTTACACCGGCAGGCCCCGGTGACAATAAATTAGTCAAACCCAAAGCTTACCTTGACTTGGAAGAGTTCCAGTGTTGTGTTGGATAGTCTTAACCAGCTAGCTAACATAGCAATTCTCTGTTTGAGCAGGGTGTTTGAGTAGGCGAAACTAGCTAGCTGCATTTGCTAGCTTAGTAAGTGAAACTGAGAGGAAAAAAATATATGTAAATCTCTGTCTTCTTCATTTTGGAAAAAATGTTTTACAATTTTATTTTTATGAAATTCACTGAGGATGGTCCTCCCCTTCCTCCTCCGAAGAGATTTCACTGGTCTGCATGTATGTACTACTATTTATACACTTCAGCAGTTAATGTCACGCCAGGGTGTGACATGGGTTTATATTTGTTGTATTCGTATTGGGGTTTGTATTATTTGGGATTGCGGCTGATTAGGGGTGTGTCTAGTTAGGTTTGGTTGCCTGGGGCGATTCTCAATCAGAGTCAGGTGCTTGTCGTTGTCTCTGATTGAGAACCGTATTTAGACAGCCTGTCTTTCGCGTTGTAGTTTGTGGGTGTTTGTTCCTGTCTTAGTGTTGTAGTCACCAGATAGGCTGTAATAGGTTTCACGTTTCGTTTGTTGTTTTCATATACAGTTATTTCATGTACAGCGATTATCTTCATTAAAGTCATGAGTAACCTACACGCTGCATTTCGGTCTGACTCTCTTCATTCAACAGATGAAAGATGTTACAGAAACACCCACCACTCACAGACCGAGCAGTGTGTGAACTGGCAGGATCTGAAGGAGGACGTTATGGACAGCAGAAGCATGGAGTATACTACGTGGGAAGAAATCGACAGGTGGGCGGCCGACCCAGAGCGAGTGCAGGAGCCCGCCTGGGATTCCCTACAGCAATGCAAAGAGGGCTATAGATGTATGGAGTCGAAAAGGAAAGCACGGAGGCGCAGAGCGAAAACCAAAAGTAACGGGGGAGAGCGCAGAGAGAGAGTGGCTGAGTCAGGAGTCAGACTTGAGCCTACTCTCCCTGTTAATTGTGAGGAGCAGCAATATGAGGACTTCTGGTCTTGGGAGATGATATTAGACGGAAAAGGACCCTGGGCGCAGCCGGGAGAATATCGCCGTCCCAAGGAGGAAATAGAAGCAGCTAAAGCGGAGAGGCGCAAGTATGAGGAGGCAGCACGGCGACGCGGTTGGAAACCGGAAAGTCACCCCCAAAAATTTATTGGGGGGGGGGTTAGGGAGAGTATGGCTGAGTCAGGAGATAGACCTGAGCCAACTCTCCTTGTTCATCGTGAGGAGCCAAGGAGGAGACCAGAACCAGAGCCAGTGTTAGAGGTGAGCGAAGCAGAGACTGTGAAGGAGTTAATGGGGAAAGTGGAGTGGAGAGTAATGAGGGACTTGCTAGCTTGGTGCTATAGATATAATATTCGTCCGACGGATCGTGTCGGGGATTTAATAGCACCTGAGTTAGCGCGCTATACTCAACCTGAGGTGCGTGTTAGTCAGCTGGTGAAGTTGGTGCCAGCCTCACGCACCAGGCCTCCTGTGCGCATCCCTAGCCTTGCACGTCCTGTGCCTACACTGCTCTCATGATCTCCAGTACGCCTTCACGGTCTAGCCCATCCTGTGCCACCTCCACACACCAGTCCTCCGGTAGCAGCTCCCCGCACCAGGCTTCCTGTGCATGTCCTCGCGCCAGTACCACCAGTTCCAGCACCACGCACCAGGCCTCCAGTGCGCCTCGCCTGTTCAACGCAGCCAGCGCTTTTCTCCTCTCCTGCGATGCCGGAATCTCCCGCCTATTTAGCGCAGCCAGAGCCTTTCTCCTCTCCTGCCCTGCCGGAGTCTCCTGTCTGTCCAGCGACGCCAGTGCTCCCAGTCGGCCCAGCGCGGCCAGTGCTCCCAGTCTGCCCAGCGCGGCCAGTGCTCCCAGTCTGCCCAGCTCCGCCAGTGCTCCCAGTCTGCCCAGCGCGGCCAGTGCTCCCAGTCTGCCCAGCGCGCCCAGTGCTCCCAGTCTGCCCAGCACCGCCAGTCTGCCCAGCGTCGCCAGTCTGCCAGGATCCGCCAGAAGTGCCAGTCTGCCAAGATCCGCCAGAAGTGCCAGTCTGCCAAGATCTTCTAGATCGGCCAGACAACCTGAATCATCCAGTTCCACCAGCCAGCCAGGATTTACCGGAACCTACTACCTGCCTGAGCTTCCTCTTAGTACTGAGCTTCCTCTCAGTACTGGGCTTCCTCTCAGTACTGGGCTTCCTCTCAGTACTGGGCTGCCTCTCAGTACCGGGCTTCCCCTCAGTACCGGGCTGCTTCGGTCCCGGGCTGCCCCTCTGTCCCGGGCTGCCCCTCTGTCCCGAGATGCCCCTCTGTCCTGAGCTGCCCCTCTGTCCTGAGCTGCCCCTCTGTCCCGAGCTGCCCCTCTGTCCCGAGCTGCCCCTCTGTCCTGAGCTGCCCCTCTGTCCCGGGCTGCCCCTCTGTCCTGAGATGCCCCTCTGTCCCGAGCTGCCCCGCTGTCCCAGGCTGCCCCTCTGTCCCGAGCTGCCCCTCTGTCCCGAGATGCCCCTCGGTCCTGAGCTGCCCCTCTGTCCCGAGCTGCCCCTCGGTCCCGAGCTGCCCCTCAGTTATGTGGGGATCAGGGTGAGGACTATTAGGCCATGGTCAGCGGGGAAGGTGGATTATCCCAGGACGTGAAGGGGAGGAACTAGGACATTTATGGAGTGGGGTCCACGTCCCGAGCCAGAACCGCCACCATGGACAGACGCCCACCCGGACCCTCCCTATGCTCTTGAGGTGCGTCCCGGAGTCCGCACCTTAGGGGGGGGGGGGGTTCTGTCACGCCTTGGTCATTGTATTTTGTGTTTTTGTTATATATTTGGGTAGGCCAGGGTGTGACATGGGTTTATATGTTGTGTTTCGTATTGGGGTTTGTATTATTTGGGATTGCGGCTGATTAGGGGTGTGTCTAGTTAGGTTTGGTTGCCTGGGGCGATTCTCAATCAGAGTCCGGTGCTTGTCGTTGTCTCTGATTGAGAACCGTATTTAGACAGCCTGTCTTTCGCGTTGTAATTTGTGGGTGTTTGTTCCTGTCTTAGTGTTGTAGTCACCAGATAGGCTGTAATAGGTTTCACGTTTCGTTTGTTGTTTTCATATACAGTTATTTTCATGTACCACGATTAATTTCATTAAAGTCATGAGTAACCTACACGCTGCATTTCGGTCTGACTCTCTTCATTCAACAGAGGAGAAGTTACAGTTAAAGGTTGATTTGTATGTACAGTAGTATTTCATCACTTAATTTCAATCAGTAGAGAATGTGAACCAATTCCAGTGGAGAAAGTGAAATTCTTTATTGAAAGAATTGTTATAAATACATAATACATGCATTATAAATATAGTTGTAATATTATAAATATGAGATCAATCTGTACATCAATGCACATCTAGTGTGCATAATAAAAACAGAGGAAGAAAGATGAGGTGGGGAGCGAGGTGTAAGAAAGAAAGAAAACGAAAGAAGTAAGAACAGAGGAGCAGGCCCCTTACAAAAAAGTCCTACAGGAATCCTGCACGAACAATTTTGCAGGAATCCTGCAGGATATATATTTTATAGGAAGTCTTATGGGATATCCCACAGGATTTTCGGGGCCTGTTAGACAATACCTGTAGGAATCATTCAGGTTGTCCTTCAGGAAAACAATCCTGCAGAATATATATCCTGCAGGAATAGTGAGTCCTGCAGGGTATCCCACAGGATTTTTTGGGGGGGCACTTTCCTGTAGGACTATTCCTGCAGGATCCTGTAGGAATCATGCAGGTAGTCCTTTAGGAAAACAATCCTGCAGGAATCCTGCAGATAGTCCTCAAATAAATCCTGCACGATTGTTTCCAGAAGGAATACCTGCAGGAATTGTCCTACACCAAAATGGCCTCATATCCTGTGGGATATCCTGTAGGTAAGAGTCCTGCAGGTAATTCCACAACATTTCCAGGGCCATTTTCCTGTAGGACAACCTGCTGGATTCCTTCCTGACCCTTCAGAGAATTTCATTTAGGTCAATACATATTCCTTCAAAAGAATGGAGAGATTGCACAAGATATAAGATTGCGTGGCAATTTTATTATCCAATGAAGCAACAGCTGACGTGTTTGATTGTCCATATAACCAGCACTGCATAAAATATGATTCCTAGGAGAAAGAAAATGTAAGATTTTGAATAAATATTGTAAAAACATATTTTGAAACAAAGGAGAGTAATGGTGACATCACAAGAACAGCGTATGTGTATCGGTGCAAAGGGAAACGGCTGTCTGCAATGGTAAACTTGGTGATAGTTAGTTTTAATATGGCTGGTACACAAACATCATCTGTGAGTATGCATGTGTGTTAGGTTCTGTTTTAAAGGGAGAAATGAGAGGCTGAAACTGTGTTTGGTGTTACCGTCGCCTGCATGGCTGTCCAGTGCTGCCTTCAGTGGTAGTCAGTCTCATTGTTGTATACAGGCTCCGTCTTAACTAGGGAGCACAGGAGAGCTGAGGGGGGCAGAATATAACTGCAGAACATCTATGTTTTACATGTAAAACAGTGACAAAATAGTGCAAATTATATATTGTAGTAGTAAAAGACCTATCACCTTTAAAAAGTAGACTGACTACTGGATTAATGGAGCTCCAACTGAGACAAAGAATCAGAAACAGATGAATTAGTAAATGTACCATTTTCTCATGCACTTACCAACTCTAATGTTGACTTCTAAACCTCAACTTCAGAATACTCTCCTGCAACCCGCCTCACCCAATGTGGTGATTTGGATCTGCTTTTTTTCTAAAGTATTTTTCTTTACTTTTGAACCGGAACCCCAGCAGAAGCTAGCCAGCTAACTAGCTACTAGTCAGCTAACCACTGTTAGCGGTCATCAGCTAACCTTTAGCTCGAAAACTCACGCCAGTTTGCACAACGTGATTCAAACCAGAGCATACCCAACTTATTTTCTCTCCATATCCTACCGCAAGCTCTGAACCTTTTCACCTGGATCATCACAGCTAGCTAGCTGCAATCCGAATGGCTACTCCTGGCTAACGTCTCTGTCCCGAAGTAAGCACCAATTAGCCTGGAGCTAGCCCATGCTAGGCCCATTTCCCGGCTAGCTGATGAGGTCTATCAGCCACTCCTGGGCATCAATTCCTATTTTGCCAATTGGCCTGGACCCCTTTTACTGTCGGTTCGGAGCCCCACCGATCCTTCACGACTGGACTACCGACGTAATCTGCCCGAGGGGGTTCTTCAACTGGCTACAACGTCGCGACGTCCCCTGAATGCCCATCTGTTAGCTGCTAGCCGCAGCCTGCTAGCTGTCTAGAGCATATCGGACTGTTAGCTGAATAGGTCCATCGGCCAATTACTTGGGCCACTATACCTAAATTGCCAATTGGACTGGACCCCTTTACTACACGGAACCCTACTAATCCATCATGACTGGTCTGCCGACGTAAACCACACGAGGAGGCTCCGCACGAGGAGGCTATAACAGACTTCTTCCGTCACGACGTCCCTCTAAGGCCCTTCTGCTAACTTGCTAGCCCCTGCCCGCTAGCTGTCTGAATCGCCGTGTCTCTAGCCAGCCTAACTACTCACTGGACCCCTATGATCACTCGGCTACGCATGCCAGAATATGCCTTGTCCATTGCTGTTCTGGTTAGTGATTGTCTTATTTCACTGTAGAGCCTCTAGCTCTGCTCAATATGCCTTAGCTAAACCTTTAATTCCACCTCCCACACATGCGGTGACATCACCTGGTTTAAATTATGTTTCTAGAGACAATCTCTCTCTCTCATCATCATTCAATGCCTAGGTTTACCTCCACTGTATTCACATCCTACCATACCTTTGTCTGTACATTATGCCTTGAATCTATTCTATCGCGCCCAGAAACCTGCTCCTTTTACTCTCTGTTCCGAATATATTAGACGCCCAGTTCTTATAGCCTTTAGCCGTACCCTTATCCTACTCCTCCTCTGTTCATGTAGAGGTTAATCCAGGCCCTGCAGTGCCTAGCTCCACTCCTATTCCCCAGGTGCTCTCATTTGTTGACTTCTGTTACCGTAAAAGCCTTGGTTTCATGCATGTTAACATTAGAATCCTCCTCCCTAAGTGTGTTTTATTCACTGCTTTAGCACACTCTGCCAACCCGGATGTCCTAGCCGTGTCAGAATCCTGGCTTAGGAAGACCACCAAAAACCCAGAAATATCCATCCCTAACGATAACATTTCCCGACAAGATAGAACTGCCGAAGAGGGCCGAGTTGCAATCTACTGCAGAGATAGCCTGTAGTGTTCTGCCTTACTGTCCAGGTCTGTACCCAAACAATTCGAGCTTCCACTTATAAAAATCAACCTTTCAAGTCTCTCACTGTTGTCGCTTGCTATAGACCACCCTCTGCCCCCAGCTGTGCCCTGGATACCATATGTGAATTGATTGCCCCCCATCTATCTTCAGAGCTTGTGCTGCTAGGTGACCTAAACTGAGACATGCTTAACACCCCGGCCATCCTACAATCTAAGCTTGATGCCCTGTAGCACAAACTCAAAAATGTTCTGGGACACTGTAAAGTTCATGGAGAATAAAAGCACTTCCTCCCAGCTGCCCATCACACTGAGGCTAGGTAGCAATGTCACCACCAATAAATCCACAATAATTGAGAATTTCAATAAGCATTTTTCTACGGTTGGCCATGCTTTCCACATGGCTACTCCTACCCTGGTCAACAGCCCTGCACCCCCCACAGCAACTCACCAAAGCCTCCCCCATTTCTCTTTCACCCAAATCCAGAAAGCTGATGTTCTGAAAGAGCTGCAAAATCTGGACCCCTACAAATCAGCCGGGCTAGACAATCTGGACCCTCTCTTTGTAAAATGATCTGCCGAAATTGTTGCAACCCCTATTACTAGCCTGTTTAACCTCTCTTTCATATCATCTGAGATTCCCAAAGATTGGAAAGCTGATGCGGTCATCCCCCTCTTCAAAGGGGGAGACACTCTAGACCTGAACCTATATCTATCCTACCCTGCCTTTCTAAGGTTTTTGAAAGTCAAGCTAACAAACAGATTACCGACCATTTCGAAACCAAATGTACCTTCTCCGCTATGCAACCTGGTTTCAGAGCTGGTCATGGGTTCACTTCAGCCACGCTCAAGGTCCTAAACGATATCATAACCGCCATCGATAAGAGACAATACTGTGCAGCTGTATTCATCGACCTGGCCAAGGCTTTCGACTCTGGTCCGACCTGTTGTCCAGAACTCTGGCAGAGTCTATGGGCGTGCCACAGGGTTCAATTCTCGGGCCGACTCTCTTCTCTGTATACATCAATGATGTCGCTCTGGCTGCTGGTGATTCTCTGCGGGCAGGTGCAGGCAGTGATCGATTGAATAACATGCATTTAGTTTTACTTGCATTTGAGAGCAGTTGGAGGCCACGGAAGGAGAGTTGTATGGTATTGAAGCTCGTCTGGAGGTTAGCACAGTGTCCAAAGAAGGGCCAGAGGTATACAGAATGGTGTCGTCTGCGTAGAGGTGGATCAGAGAATCACTAGCAGCAAGAGCAACATCATGTATACAGAGAAGAGACAGAGAAGAGAGTCGGCCCGAGAATTGAACCCTGTGGCACCCCCATAGAGACTGGTAGAGGTCCGGACAACAGGCCCTCTGATTTGACATTTTGAACTGTATCAGAGAAGTAGTTGGTATACCAGGCGAGGCAATCATTTGAGAAACGAAGGCTGTCGAGTCTGCCAATAAGAATGTGGTGATTGACAGAATTGAAAGCCTTGGCCAGGTCAATGAATACGGCTGCACAGTAATGTCTCTTATTGATGGTGGTTATGATGTCTTTTAGGACCTTGAGCGTGGCTGAGGTGCACCCATGACCAGCTCTGAAACCAGATTGCATAGCGGAGAAGGTACGATGGGATTTGAAATGGTCGGTAAATCTGTTTGTTAACTTGGCTTTCAAAGACCTTAGAAGACAGGGATGCAGTAGGATGTTCCTTGTGGGTATCTGTAAAATAAAATAAAAATGTTAAGTTTGCTGAAAAAAATACGAAATGCCCTTAAATTGCAGACTTTTTGCAAATCCAATCAGTTTTCCACTTTGACATCATCACATTGATTATTTTTGTTGAAATTACTTAGCTGGACAAATCTGGGCTAAATTCAGTAGATTGGCAGGCTGGCTCTGCTTGTGTATTCCCATTGCGTGGGCAGCTTTCTTTATCTGTTGAATATGGAGGCTGTCTGTTTTGACATGGAGCCGAAGGAGCACTGACAGAACCTCCTTAGTGAGCCGCTCTCAGCTTGACACGACTGGGCTGCATGGTCTCGCTCTGTGTGTGTGTTCATTCTCACTCTGCTCTGGTCGGTGGGTCAAGGGGTGGTGTCTGCATGTGTGTGCGCATATGGACTTGGACTCCACAGTCCGAACACACACACACCGGCTTTCAACTATTAAAGCCCACGGCTGCCTTACCCCCTCCTCACCCCGTCCGCCTGTGTCACACAGGCATCCATCACAGCCCCCTCTCTCCCCCATCCCGCTCCACCCACCCACCCTCCCACCATCTCCAAGGAACTCAATGTTTTGGTGCCATTTTTCTCTGTCCACTCAGTCAGGCTGTGGTCGGCTGTAATAGAAGTGACAGTTTGTGTCTTTAGAGTGTAATGAAGAGCCCTGCCTGTAGTGCCTGGGTCTATCAGCCGTAGCAGCAGACACTCTACGTGATTCTCTCTGCTCCTCACTCAGCAGTAGTGGCAGCGTTGAAGTTGTTTCAGCTTAGATTGAGGTGCACTTTAGTCTCCTCAAACAGCTATGTGTCTAACATCATGGAAGGCTACGCTTTCTCTCTAAGTGAAGAGGCTCAGGCAGATGGAGGAATAGAAGCAGCCCTTCTGCTAGACAGTACGCTGCTGTGAGTCGTAAAGCAGTGTGTTTTATACTGTTAAGAGTTGAGACAGTAGCATACTGGTAGTGTATTTAATGTGTGGAAGGACCACCAGAGGGCAGGCTGGGCTCATGGATAGTAGCCCAACAAGGCATGGGAGACAAGGTAACCAGAGGCAATTAAGCACAGCTGACGGTACTAATGACATACTCTCCTTCCCCTATAAGAGAGAGAGAATGGAACCAGCAGAGAGGGAGGGAAACTATCTCTGGAAAGATGGCCACCGAGAGAGAGGAGCTATCCAGGAAGAACCACTAAGACGGTGACAAGCCCGTGACTTTTTGTTGTAGCTTAAAGATAATCCTATTGTGTTCCTGTTTCATCTGGAGA